>NW_006399886.1:5552144-5555984 GCF_000299155.1 Elephantulus edwardii | reverse complement strand
GACAGAGCAGAGTTTAGGGCTGTTGTACATAGGGTCGCTATGAGTCGCAGGCGACTCGACGGCACATAACAACAATAACAACAACAAGAAGTGTATGTTAAATAAAATGTATTCTAAAAATAAATAATACATGGTAAAGAATTCTTTAGTATACTGAGTTATGAATGGTAGAGAACTCTATTATACTGCAAAGTCATTTTTCAATTTTTATGATAATTTTATTTATTTTGTCATAATTTTATTAATTTCCATATTCATATGGATATCTATGTGCTGGTTATAAAGAGAATCTAAGTTATGGTGCTTTTATACTTAAGGCTATAAAGTAAACTTTAATTAAAATTGTCTTTAGTTGAAAAGATCTTCATGAACTAGTTTTGTAAGTTCTCAGATCAATGCAATATTCTAAGTTTTTCTGTAAGATTTTCAATTAAATACTTTATGAAATGTATAATAAAAATGTATTGTCAGTAAAGATGAGATTAGAATGAAGCCTTCAGGGCCACACTCTAGAAGAAAATTGTACATATTCTGTCAGGAGAATAATCCTATCTGTTCTTATGCATTTCCAGAAATAAATATGCACAGATACATTAAAAAAATCTACCACAAATATTGAAGTCTATCCTATTATATCTTAGGATACAGAAATTTCCTAACACTATGGTTCAAAATCAGCCAAGTTATATGTCAGGGATGCATCCTATCTCCATACCTTTTTAATCCATATGCAGAACAGACCATTCAAGAGGCTGGACTTTATGAGGAGGAATATGACACCAGTATTGGGAGGAAGACTCATCAACAACCTGCATTACGCAGATGACACAATATTACTTAATGAAACAGAGTAAGACTTGAAACATTTTCTGCAGAAACTTAAGGACTGCAGTCTTCAATTTTGATTAAAGCTCAACATCAAGAAAGTAAAGCTAAGGGAGCTCTGGTGGCCTAGTGGCAAAACACTGCACTGCAATCCCAGAGGTACATGGTTCAAATCCACCAGATGCTCTGCTGGAGAAGGAAGGGGAAATCTCCTCCTGTACCAGTCAGATCTGATTTGACCGTACACGTAAAAATAATACAATAAAAATAAAAAAAAAGAAGAGAAAAAAAGAAAGTAAAGCTTCTGGGCCAATTGGCAGGATCACGATAGTTGGAAAGAGACTGAGATTGTTAACAGCTTCAGCTTGCTTGGCTCCAAAATCAACACTCTTAGTAACAGAAGCTATCAAATTTCACTGGAGAAGTCTGTTGATAGGGACCTCTCCAGAGTACTGAGGAGCAATGTTGTCAGTCTAGAGGCTAAAGCTTGCCTGATTCAAGCCATAGTTTTTGCAATTATTTGCTATGTATCAGAGAGCTGGACAATTAATAAGGCTGATAGAAGAAAGATTGATATCTTTGAGTTGTGGTACTGGAGAAGAGAATTGAACATACCATGAACTGCCAAGAGAAGAAACAGATTTGTTCTGAAGAGAGTGACACCAGGGTGTTCCTTGGAAGGCAAGGAATTTGAAATTCTGTCTAACATATTCTGAGCACGTGGGTAGGAGGAACCAGTCCTTAAAAGAATGACATCATGCTTGGAAATGTGGAGGGACAGCGCAGGAAAGGAAAACTCCAGATTAAATGAATGGAAACAATACGTGGGTTGTAATGGAGAGAGGTGTGTCAGAGACAGTGAGATTGGCTCAGTTGTACACAGGGTTGCTATGAGTCACAGGTGACTTGACAGCCCATAATAACAACAACAACAACTAATCCATAAAATCTTATAGTGAAATTTTAAAAATTAAAATGCCAAATATCTGCTCTCTGGATAGTACATTGATTAAGCAAAATCATCAATAAATCTTGTTTTAAGGTTGTGTAATTGATCATTCCATGATCATTCCATTATTTATCAGATATATATCTCTAAGAATAGAGCAGTAGTGACATCCACTTCATCAACAGCATGCCTCTGGAAACTCTATGAGCTTTGATAAATGTTGATATTTATAGAGATGCTTCAGGCCTTTTGTTCATAGAGTCGCTATGAATTGTGCTCGGCTCAAAGGCAATCATCATCAACAACAACAATAATAGAGATGTGTAGTTTTATGAAATCCTTCATATGGTCTTGAATTTCAAACTCTTCTAAATTCATGTTTCCACTACTATCAACAGTAAGTTTAACTTTTTAAAAAAATATAATTTTTCTTTTATACTAGTTTACTTACAAAGTTTATATACAAAGTTGTTTTTATCAACAACTTAATAAGGAGAAATGATGTCAGTTTAAAGACTAAGGTGCATCTTGTTCAAGCCATGCTATTATCAATTACTTGTTATGCATCTGAAAGTTGAACAATGGCTAAGGATGACAGAAGAACAATTGATGTCTTTGAGTTATTGTATTGGAGAAGAATGCTGAATACTCCATGAACTGCCGAAAGAACAAACAAATATGTCTTGGAGAAAGTGCAGCCAGTAAGTTTCTTGGAGGCAGTTTTATCTTACTTATTTAGGTCATTTTGTTAGAAGGGCCCAGTCCTTGGAGAAGAACACATCCTAGGAAAGTTAGGAGGGGCAGCGAAAGAAAGGAAGATCTTCAACGAGTTGGATTGACAGTGAATTTCACAATGGACTCAAGTATAACAGAGATGATGAGGTCCATATAGGATATGGAAAAATTAAGATTCACAGTTCATGGGTTCACTGTGAGTCATTGCTTATGCAAGGGCATTTAACAACAAGAAAATAAGTTTTACTTTCTTTGTATATAATGCCAATAACATCATCCCACAGTCCAACTCATCTTTGGTCATTAATGTTCAACATATCAAATTTAGTCTTGGGATGGTCTCTAACCTCAAATGAGATATATTCAATATAATATTTTTGTTATGTGTTTTTAAAAATGTTCTGAAGAGTAATTTGGGACATATATAAAAGTAATTATGATCTAGCTGTGTTTTGTTGATTCTATTGAGTGTCTCCAGGATCCCTTTGAATTTACATAATCGATTTTATTCCTCTGTCTTTCATCTGACAAGTCCACGTTGTTATATATATTGATGACAGAAAGTATGTACAACTAATAGGTCAGTGCCTAGTAGAATTCTTTCATTCATAAGATTGCTATGGGTCCTCTACGACTCAATGGCACTTAACAACAATAACAACGACAACATAGAGAAAGCTTCGTTGGACTATTGAACAGAAAGTTGAGCTACCAATCCAAAGGAGGGTGATTTTAATCTCTGGCCCTCAGGTCTGGTTTAAATTGTTTTTTGGTCAAACATTCTTCTAAGTGGTATAGCACTGGTCTGTGCATTGCTGTACAGAGGTAACTCATGGTTGCTGTGATGCCAAACACTGTGACACTGATGTGTCAAATGTGATAATGGTTACCCATAGTGGACAGTGTTTGGTGGAGCTTCCCGATTAAAACAAGCTTGGAAGCAGGAGTGGCATCTGCTTCTGAAATGACTTGCTTCTGGAAACTCTATGCACAATGCTCAGGCCTTTCGTTCCTAGGGTCACTATGAGTCGCCCACGACTTGATGGCACTTAATAACAATAACAACAATACTTTTGTTATCATGTATTTTTAAAAAGGTTCTGAAGAGTAATTTTGGACTTATATAAAAGTAATTATGATCTAGCTGTGTTTTGTTGATGCTATTGAGGGTTTCCAGCATATCTTTCAATTTAATTAATCAATTTTATTCCTCTCTTTCATCTGACAAAGTCCATGTATATAGTTGTTATTTATATTGATGATAGAAAGTATTTACAATTAATAGGTCTAGCAGAATTTTAGCATGTGATATCTGGTGTCATTTATATCAT
>NW_006399886.1:5547784-5548434 GCF_000299155.1 Elephantulus edwardii | reverse complement strand
TCTGACTAAAAAATAACTGGTATTGTGTGACAAACAATTGTACAGACAAGTCATAAAGTTATTACTATTGTTATTGCAGTTTATACAAATAAAATCTTAAAAGTGCAAATGAAAAAAAATATCCAACTTTTTCATTACTGCAGTAATGGTTTATACATAAATTTGAATGATAAATATATAACCCAGTTTTCCTTGTAAGCCTATAGATATCATCCTGTTAATGAAAGCACTTTACTTCAGGATAGGTTATAAAATGTTCTTTTTGACAATGATGATGACACCATTCCTTTTAAGCATGCCAATTCTAGAATGTAATATACAAAATAGAAAAGACCAGTCCATTTTGACAATGATGTCAGTCTAGAGACTAAAGTGCCCCTGATCTTTTAATTACTTGCTATGCATCAGAGAGCTGAACAATGACTAAAGATGACAGAACAAGAATCAATGCCTTCAAATTGTGGTGCTGGAGAAGAGTCTTGAACTTACCATGGACTGTCAAGAAAACAAATAGGTCTGTTTCGGAGAGGGTAAAATCACATTTCTCATTAGACACTAGAATTTTTTTTAAAATTATTATTATTATTACAATTATTATTATTGATTTTAGTGAAAATTTATAGGACTTCCATTCATTCATTGTTGCACTT
>NW_006399886.1:5525980-5547684 GCF_000299155.1 Elephantulus edwardii | reverse complement strand
GGATTTCATACATAAGCTAAAAATCCCAGAGAGATTTTTTTTCTTTTAAGAAAAATTATATTTTCTTGCCTATCAGGAAGTAGACACTAGAATTTTTTTTTAAATTATTATTATTATTACAATTATTATTATTGATTTTAGTGAAAATTTATAGGACTTCCATTCATTCATTGTTGCACTTTTCTCTCTGTGCACCCTTCCCTCCCCAGTTCAATCTTCTCTTTGAAAAGTAAAAGAAAAATTCTTTCATTGTTACATAGTCCATCCCTCAAGGTCCATTCCACTATGCAGCCTTCGTTCTGTCATGATGATAAAACCTATTCATATATCCCTTTTAAACAGTTATCTCGCTCATCTGTTTCAATGCAGTATCATAATTTGTCTGAAGGCTAGAATCTTGAAGCTCCATTTCACATACTTTGGGCATGTGGTTGGAAGCGATGGGTCCTTGGAGAAGGACATCATGCTTAGAAGGGTGAAGGAGAAGAGAAGAAGATCCCAGGTGGGATGGATTGATTAGAGTAACTGGAGCAATGGGGGTTGATGTGTCAGAATTACTGAGACTGGCTCAGGACAGGGCAGGCTTCAGAGCTGCTATACATTAGGGTAGCTATGGGTCACAGGACACCCAATACCACATAATAACAATGTATAAGACCTAGTACTAAGGAGTTGTGCTGTATTTACAGAGGTCTCCATTTCAAATTTACCAGTTTCTCCACAGGAGGAAGATGGACAAACTTCTCTTGTTTGATTAAACTGCCTCTGAAAACCCAGTAGAGGGTTAGGTATGGGTTGGTTTTAACACAACGATAAACAACAATGCATATGATGTTCATCTTCTCTATTACTTTTAATATTTTTTTCATTTTTTCTTGATTCAAACTTTGTACTTTGCATGTTCCAATTACTTTGAGTATTTGTAGTCATTTCTTCTGCTTTTGAGTCATGCTACATCTGTAAATCAAAATATGTTTTGAAGAGGGTACAGCCAGAATGCTCTTTGGAGGTAAGGAGACTAAGGCTTTGCCTCACATATTTCTGGCATGTTGCTGGGAGGGGCTATTCCTTGGAGAGGGAAATAGTTCTTGGAAGGATGGAGGGTCATTGAAGGAGAGGAAGGCTCCTGACCAGTTGAACTGACATAGTAACTGTCGCTGTGTGCTTTAGTGTGTGAGAAAGTGTGAAGATGGCACAGAATAGAACAGGATAGAAATCTATTGTTCATAGGGTCGCTATGAGTTGTACTTAATACCATGGCACTTAACAACAACACATCATCAAAGAACAGTCCTAAAAGATTTCCTCTATCCACTTCAGTAAGTAGCTCTAGTTTTAAAGTCTATAAGGAGGTGTTCTATTAACCAAAAGGGCATGCCTCTCTGGCAGTTAGAATCCGTTGGTACCTTCACAGAGGAAAGATAGCATCTTCCCATGTGAATTACAGTCTTAGAAATGCAAAGAATGATGAGCTATGAGTCAGGTCTGACTTGAAGGAAATGAAATTAGCTCTTCTCCAATTGTGTTTTTAATATATTTCAAACTGAAGAATTCATCTTCTAGTACTATATCAGACAATATTCTGCCAAAATTAATAAGATTTTCACTAGCATTTTATTTTTTCTTTTGAGAAACAAATTACCAGTCCATTTGTCCCAGTTTATCTCAGTGTGGATCCTCAGCTGACACCTGCACACCATGGAAAGCCCTGCTGGTATCTGAAAGATCAGTATCACACTTCCAGCAAGTCGCAAAGTCATCTCAGTACAACAAACTAATACATGTGGGGTTGGATTAGTTAGTTAATTTAATTGATCTAAATATTTAAGATGGATTCAAGTTTATATCATCACCTACCCTTTACTTTAGGGAGATCTAGTGGCCTAGATGTAAGAAGCTATGTGTAATCCCAAAGGCACATGGTTTAAAACCTATCAGCTGCTCCACGGAAAAGGATTGACAATCTTTTCCTACGTGATTTACTGCCTCTGAAAATCCTCTGGAGGGTCAGCTATGAGTCACTCAACAGCAGACAACAATAAACCTATACTTGAAATATTCAAATATATAAAAACGACAGATTTTGATATACAATAATATGAGCTTTTTGTTTGAAATTTTATTTAAGAATTTGCAAACAATCTTTCTTCAAAGCCTATTTACACACTTTCTCACATAACTATCTTTCTCTGAGTTTTATATATATTTAATTCTAATACAAAATATAAAATAAAGAGGAGAGGTGTAATTAAAAAATTTTAGAAGTTTTGTATAGTCTTTTGTAAGTCAATATTTAAATATGTAAATATTTAAAATTTTTAAAGATTTATCTAGCAAATGTATGGATGTTGTTTAGAAAATGGAGGAAGTTATTAAAAAGTAAAAGCATTTTACACTCCCACCAACAGTGAATAAGATTTCCACAAACTCTCCAGCATTTGTTGTTTGCTGTTCTGTTGAATTTTGCTATTCTGACTGGGGTGAGATGCTATCTCATAGTTGTTTTGATTTGCATCTCTCTTGGAGCTAGGGATATTGAACATTTCTTCACGTGTTTGTTCACAATCTGAATGTCTTCTTTGATGAAATGTTTGTTTATATCCTGTGCCGATTTTGTTGTAGTGCTCAAGTATTCTATAAATTCTAGATTTAAGTCCCTTATCAGACATGTCATTACCAAATATTTTTTTCCCAGTCTGTGCTTTCCTTTTTATCATTTTGAAGTAGTCAATATATACATACATAAATAACCTAAAACAAAACAAACAAAAAAGCCAATAAGATTTGGAAAAAGATAGGAATGTGGGAAAAGACAAAAGACAGCCTAAAGTTATCAATTACAAAAATTTGACAGTAATTTGTAATAAATGTCAAGGAAGAATAAACCAAATATCACCCTAAATTCAAATACAAAACCAAAACAACAAAGCAATAAAACTAAAAAAAATTTTCTCCATCATTTGGGTTCCAACTCATACAGGCCCACCAGCAGCTTTCAGAGATTCTAAATCTTAAAGGGAAGAGACTGTAATCTTCCCACCAAGGAGTAGCTTGAGTATTCAAATCACAGGCTACCTGTGTCCTTTGAGCTAACAGTGAAAGTTGCTGATTCACCAGAGCTCTCCAAATCACTCTTAAGATATAGTTAAATATCTTTTCAAAGCATAGTACTAAAAATTCCTAGAGTCCATTTGGAGATTAAAATATAAAACTGCATCTGGAAGTTCCTAGATTCTTGATAAATTATCACTCTTTTCAGATATTTCCAGGATGTTCAGGTGAAGCAAAGCTCACAGAGAAAAATGACAGTAAGAAGAACCAACCCTCTGGCAGGTTTTCAGAGGCAGTTAATCACACAGGAGGAGATTGTCTGTCCTTCACAAGTGGGGTAGCTTCGAACCCTATTCCTTTCAGAGATTACAATGCAGTTTCTTGCCAAGAAGTATAAAACTTGACTATTAAAAATCATGGACTTCCCCCCCCATTTGTAAATAAGTAAAATGGACACAAAATTTGCACAGGAAAAGTTCTCAACAAACAACACAATATGGATTTAAAGGTCTTGATTTCAAAGAAGACGCTGGCACTTGATTTGATTTGGTTCTCTCTCCGGTCATATTAAAAAAAATTCAAGGACATTTCTATACAAATTGCTTAGTTCCTTTGTAGTTTATTACTTTAACGCTTTTGTATCATGACTCTGTCTCTTTTGGCTAACTTCTGGTTAAAGTGACTAAGGAAATAAAATTTAAATTTTTATAAAAGAAAACTTCATACTTCTTTTTAAAAAAAACAAGAAGTTTGTGATAAAAAAATAACTGTCTCTCTTATAAGTAATGAAGACGGGTTTGGACACATGACAGCATCTCTCCTACCAGAGCCAAATTAGAAAGGTTAAAATGGTGTCACAATTTTATTCTGGGAGATGGAAAGTTGGCTCAGTCTAAGTATACATGAAAAACAGTTTCTCAACCATAAAAAGAACCAACAACAAACAACCATGTACTCTTGTTCAAGAAGGAAAGAGAGATAGAGGCACTAAAACTAAACTGTCACACATACTAAAAGTCTTACTTTGATTTAAAAACAAATAAACACAAAACGCTCAAAATATTAAGGACCTGAGTAATTTACGAGGGACATTTTTGGCCTTGAAGATATGCGCTGTTTTGTTTGTTGGTCTGGGAGTTTTCCTTCCCCTCCCTCATCTTTAAAATTATAACATGTTTGACCTTGAAGATGCATTTGATCAAAAACTATAATTACCTTTTGATGAGGATGTCTTTCTGACAAGCACCCCACTCAGAGCAGAGCAATATGTCTACCTCACAGGGAACAGATCTAATTCCTTCGCGTACAGAGATATAACTCTGTTTCTGTTACTGACCAATTCTGGGGAAAATGGTATCTTTCAATGTCAAAGGCAGTATCAAGGCAATGAAACTTCTGGCAACCATTATGAGCTTCAAGCTGTGTCTTGTTCTCAGATGTTGAATAGACACTATACTAGAGCATTACACAGATTTGTTGGTGACAGCTGCCACCTCATCTATCAGCCATTACAGGAATGATATTGGAGTGTCCATTTAGTGTCCCAGATGTAGGTTTATGTCCTTGTTAGTTTTATTTGTTTGAAGGGAAGTAAAGTTTTTGATACCTTGGAAAGCAGCACTAGGAAAAGAAACACAGAGAATATACAATTTCTTTATTTTTCTTTTTAATGACTCCGACTTACAGGGTGATGGGCAGTGTGTTTGCTCAATGCCTTTTTGAGGCATTGTACATATTTTATGGCTACTCTAGATTTATTTGGAGAAAATAGACTGCAAGAAGTTAGTATTTCTTTCTGCCTCTGTTATGTATGATAAAGGATAAAAAGGAAATTTAGGAAAGCCAATATTTCTAAAATACAAAAAAAGAAGCAAAATAAAATTTAGTTAACAGTCAAAGTTAAACTCCGCCACAGATTAGAGGTGCAGAAACCAACATTTTTGTCATTAAATTTATTTGTTAATATTGTGTTTTGTGTAGTTTTTGTAGGGTTAAGTACTTTGTTGTATTTAATTTCTATTTTCTGTTTATTAAAGGGCAACTTTGATAACTAAAACACTGGTAAAAATTAGTAGCAGCAAATGGAGGTAATTTAATTGTGATAAAGATTATGTAAGAAGCCCTGGTGATGTAATTTGTAACATGTTACACTGCTAAGCAAGAGGCTGAACCACTGCGGTTGTTCAAATCCACCAGCAGCTCCTTGAAAGAATGACAGGTAGTCTCCTGCCATTTAAGTTTACAGTGTAGGAAACCTGAGGGAAGACTACTAAGGGTACAGTTGTTGTTCTGATAAGAACACTTGAATAGATAACTTAGTTAATCCTCATCTTTGAGTTGTGACACGAAATCCAAACTAGAGAAAACATATTCCAGACTTAAGAGTATAAACAAGTAAGATAAATGGAGAAATATAGATATAATGACCATGCAGCACAATGAATGTGCAAAGATCAAGAGAAGAACTTAATCCTAAAGAAAAACTTCTTTAAAGAACTAATACAAAAATGCATGAAAGCATAAGGACAAACACTGTATAAGCCATTATTGTAAAAATAGAGGGATAACTATTTAAACATGAATGTGGACTCAAAGGAGGAAGAGGTGGGAACAGAAGAGTAAGTTGGGTAATAAATATGTTAGAAAAGGACGCTGGAAGTATACAGTATTTTTAAATTATAGTGACTTTGAAAGGAAAGCACTTGTGTGTTTGCAGAGTTTAGTTTGACCATTTTTGTTGGGTAAGTGAAGTATGTGAAAGAAGGAATACTTGATGAAGTGAAGTCCTTGAGTTTATGGGGAGACACAGAGTTGAGAGAGTGGAGCAGGGCAGTTTTCCACAAAATTAGAGGAAGATGGGTAAGGGCAGGTTTGTCAGAACTATTGTTAGATGTGGTTGGGTCAACTATGACTCCTAGTGACTCTGTCCTATCTGGCGCCATCTTCATCATCTCTGATACACTTGAGCTCATTTATAGAGTAACTGTCAATATATCTCATTTAGAGTCTTCCTCTCTTTAACCTGACCCTCAACCTTTTCGAGCAGGATACAACTTTCCAAGAAATAGTTTCTCCTGGCAACATGTCCAGAGTATGAGAGATGAAACCTTACCGTCTTTGCCTCCAAAGAGCATTCTGACTGCACCTTTTCCAAAACATATTTGTTCATTCTTTTAATAGACATTCACAATTATAGTAAGTAGCAATGATAATACTAAAAAAAGACACAGTTATTGCTATTAAGGAGTCCTTGTGGGGGTTTAGGGACACAAAAATTAAGCAAGGTAACCAAAAAAACAAGCTATAGAGTGATAATATTTCACAACCTAGCTACTCTTCAATAAATTTATTCTTTTTCAAGTCAATTAGAGAATTAGTGTGCACAAATTCCTACAGGAAACAAAACAAAACAAAAAACCAACCAAACAAACCCAAACAAACAGATACCTCAATTAGAGATAGTTTAATACTAAAATAACTATTATTACTATTGTTTTGCAAATTTAGGTCAGTCTTTTGAAGCTCTTCTGTAGAAGACTTTTTGATATCTTGCATGAGCACTTGAAAAGTACTCTGAATCTATTAAGCTCAGAACTTACAGGATCTCAGGATTTGGTGTGGGTTTTTTTTGGGTTTTTTTTAATTCTTTCCAGAATTTGGACATACATTATAAAAGGTGGCATTCTTTTGTTTCCCCTGTCAAGTTCTCATTATAACGTATCACTAAAAAAAAAAAAAAATAGCAAAACACAAAATCATCAAAAAAATAAAAAAAACCAACAAAATAAAATATGTATAATAAAAATATTTGTTTTACAAATTTGTAGTATTTACTTGGGTTAACACAAGATTGTGCACACAGTAGTTGTGTAAGGGAATGAAATAAAGATAAAACCAAATCAAAACAAATGCTGCCAGGTTGATTTTGACTCTCAGTGCCCCTGTAGATAGAATTTAGTCAACCTTGTTCAGAGTTTCCAAGGCTGCAGTTCTTTTCAGAAGCAAATTGTTAACATCTTTCCATCACAGAGCAGCTAGTGGGGGTTTGACTCACATGGCCTTTGGGTTGCCCCTGACCACTTTAATCACTGGACCTCCAGGGATCCTTATATAAGGATAGATACATAACTAATTAACAAAAAATGTCCACCTTCTTCATTATTAGATTGCTAAACACCTCCCTCAAGTATTTCTGTAATTGTACTGTCATCTTTTTAAACAGCATTATGAAAAATACCCTAAACTTGGAAGTAAGACTGATCTTTCCCTACTTCCTAAATCTAGGATCTCTGGGAAGTCATTTATTGTTTTCCCCTCTGAGTTTTGCAACTTGTAATCTAAAGAGAAAAAGGGAGTTCTAATAAAATAATTAATTATGTGGTAGTCTTCTAAGCAAAATGCCAGCAAATGCCAGTTCAAATCCACCGTCTGCTCCATGGGACCATGGGAAAAACAAGAGGCAATCTGCTCTGGTTAGATTGACAGCCTTGGAAACTAATAGAAAGTCACCACGAGTCACAATGAACTGCCAGTAGTGAGCTTTGTTTTGTTTTTAGCCATACTTACTATGATATATTGAAGCAGCAGTAATCTAGGCTATAAACGTAAAGTCAAGCATGGCTTTGGGTTCTATTTCCCTTACTCTGGTCAAGTCAGAACAGACTTCTAGTTGACTGTGCATTAAGTTTCCATGCTGGAAATTGCATGGGAGGAAATTGGCTGCCTTTCTCCCTTGGAGTCATCCTTGTCTCTCCTGACATGCTCAAAGTTTGTGGGGCAGTTTCATCTCCCTTGTTTCTAAGGGGCACCCTGCCTGCTTTTTATCCAAGAAAATTCACTGTCTTTGATTCATGATGTTGGAGGAGAATTCCAGCCATGATCCGCCAAACACCCTAAAGGATTAAGATACTGGCTTTGAGGCCTTTGAACCACAGTCTTGGTAAAAAATAGTCCACAAGGAAAACATTATCCATTCTACTTTGATGAGTAGCCACTATGGTCTTAAAAGCCTTCAAGCAACTATCTAAGCTGCAAATTCTGTTCTTTCCTTGTCCAGAACGAAGAAAAAGAGAAGAAAAGAAAACTGTATAGAAACAACTAGTCCAAAGGACTTATAGGACACGTGAACCTTAATTTTTACAACCTTGATACCAGAAGGACTAGATGGTGTTAAATTGCTACCACTGACCACTCTAAAAGGAACAACAGTAGTATGTCCTACACAGAATAAGGTAAAGATATTGTACAAACACAGAAGATTTAAAAGAAAAAGAAAATCAGGCTTTCTTGGTCTGACATTGACTGGTGAAACTGTCAATACTATTGTACTTTGTCATTCTCTGACCCTGGAAATAAATTCATTTCTATGACTCAATTTTCAGCCAAATAGTAGGAGGACTACAGAGTGATCGGTAACAACAAGGAGACATTCAGTCCTTAGAATGACCAGCTATGTAAAGCAAAAACACCATAATTTGCCCAAAGATAAATCTGAGAATGCAAGAAAGGAAAATATAGATTAATGAAAATGAGAATCACAGGGAGGAAGAGTGTGGTTTCTGCATGGGAATTAGAAAGAAATAGAAACTTTAGCACAAACTGACATATTGATTCCCATGTTTACCACAGCACGACTTACAATAGCTAACAATTAAAAACAACACAAGTTAATATCAATAGATGAATGGAAGAATCACTATGAAATGATCAAGAATTTGTGAATTACTGCATAACATGAATAAACCTAGAACAAATTAAGCTGAGTTACATAAGGCAGTAACAAATGGACAATTATGATAAAAGAGCATTAATATAAAAAGCAAAGGAAAGGTTTGCACAAAGATAAAGTCAATCTTGGGACATTAACAGAAATTAGAAGTGAGGAAGAGTGTAACAAAAAATGATTAACAATAATAAAATCAATTTTTTGTGAAGTACATAAAAAAGATAGATGATGAATACTGTATATGTCATATATATCTTTGTACTGTGGCATCCACTTCCTAAACAATATGCCTCTGGGAACTCTATGAACTTTGATAAATGATGGTAGTTATAGAAAAGCTTCAGGCCTTTTGTTCATAGGGGTACTATGAATCAACTTGATGGAAATCAACAATAACAACATGAATGGCTAAATAGAAAACTAACTTGCTTTGCAAACTTTTACTCAAATTATAATAAAATAAACAAAAGGCTGGACTAGTAAGTTATAGGACTCAATGGTGTATCTGTTTGCTTCTATGTTTGTTTCAAGGTGCCATTGCATATGGGATATATATGCTTCAAAGTCTAAAATCAAAGGGCAGGGACTCAATGATCTACTTCTAGGATGACAGATGGAGAAATACTGGAATTGTCAACAATTTCATCTTACTTGGGTCCACAATAAACACCCTTTGAACAGAAGTCAGGAGATCAGGAGACATATGTTGTATTGGGCAAATTCACTGTCAGAAACCTCTATAAAGTACTTAGGAGCAATGATGTAATTAATTTGAAGACTAAGATGCTCCTGACTCAGTCCATGATCTTTTCAATAACTTGCTATGCCTCTGAGGACTAGACAATGTATAAAAATGACAGAAGAAGTACTGGTATCCTTAAATTGTGATGTTGTAGAAGAGTACTGAATAGGAATCCCATTGAGGACAAAAACGCAAACACCAAAATCTTAGAAAAATGTTGCCAGAATGCTCTTTGGAAACAAGGATAGTGAAGTTTCCTCTCACAGACTTGCAACATGTGCTAAAAGAGGCTATTCATTGGAAAGGGACATCATTCTTGGAAAGATGGAGGGTTGGTTGGAGAAGAAGGAGAAGAATGTCAGCCAGATAGATTAACATAGTAAATGCAGCATTGGGCTCAAGTGTGTCAGATATGATGAGGATAGCTCAAGAAAGGACAGCATTCAGATCTGTTGTTCATTGTGTTGCTGAGTCACATTCAACTAGAAGGGTTCATAACAAAATGAGTTAAACATGTGTTTCACTGTCAGTCTGAAGGCTAGTGGTTTGAATCCCCCCATTGTTTTGTGGGAAAAAAATGAGGAATTTCTTCCTGCGCAGTTTACAGTCTCTGAACATCTGCTGGAGGATCAGCTATAAATTGGTTCCTGCTCAATGGTATCTTAAAAATAACAGTTTGCTGTTGTTAGGTGCAGTACATTTGAGTATCACTCACAGTGATCCTATGAACAACAGATCTGAAATCTGTCATATCCTGTGCCATCTTTACACTTCCAGACACATTAGAGCCCATTGTAGTTGTCACCATGTCAATCCACCGTGCTGAGGGTCTTCATCTCCTTTGCTGACCCTACACCATTCCAGTATCTTATCTGTCTCAAAGAAAGAGACCCTCTTAGCAACATTTCCAAGGTATGTGAGGCGAAGCTTCATTGTTTTTGACTCCAAAGAGTTCTCTGACTGCACCTTCTCTAAGACTTATTTATTTGTTCTTTTGGCAGCCCATGAGATGTTCAGTGTTCTTCTCCAACATCAGAGCTCAAAGGCATCAATTCTTCTTCTGTCATCCCTATTTATTGTCCAGCTTTCAGATGCATAGTAAGTGATCAGAAACACCATGGTCTAAATTAGATGCACCTTACTCCTCAAGCTGACATCATTACTCTTCAATAATTTGTAGAAGTCTCTAAGTGCCGACTTGCTCAGAGCAATACATCTCCTGATTTCCTGTCTGTTGTTACTAAGGGTGTCAATTGTGGGTCCAAGCAAGATGAAACTGTTGACAGTTTCAATCTCTTTTCCACACATGATAATAATTTAGATAATTATTTACCTAGGCATGTCCTATGACAAAGTCATAGGTTAATCTGCCACATAGGTGGCAGCAGCAAAAACTCCAGCCAAACCTTGTATGTTTTCACTTGAAATTGCACGCTTATCCACCTCATGGTCTTTTGCCCAGTAAGTAGCCTTACCTACAAAGGTGCTCAGGATCTTATAAATGAATTCAGTAACAATGAAACAATTGCAAAAAGTTTGGGCAACATTTAACTCTTAACAGCACATGACAACTGATAGTAAACACCATGACACCAACTTCATTATGACACCAGTGCTAACAAATACAGATGTGAAATGTAAACACACTGACAATAATAGGCAGTAATACTGAAAACAAAACAAAATTATGATAAAGGTCATTGTCTTGTACATCCTATGAGTCTTCAGAGTGGGGACTGCCTTGACAGACATGAGTTTGATGCTTTATGTGAAACAAACAGGAATATTTTTGCCTCCTCCAAAACAAAACATATTTATCCTTTAAATAAATAACACAAAACTGGGTGGAAGGAGAAGCAAAGAAGTTAATTATACCAAGATGTAAAAAAGTATATTAAAAAATAAATATAAGAAAAAAAAACACTTCATACTATAAGAATCATTAGAACTAAAATATTACAAAAGGAATATAGCATGTAAAAGAATCTATTCCTTCATAGACTGAAGCTCAACGAATTGGAGAGATACCGAATTCATTAATAAACAGAAATTCATCTGAGCTAGAATATAATATGAGCCTGAAGATACCTATGAGTTTTTAATTTTAATACACATTTAATTTTCTGTAGATATTGTGATGAATATATCTATATTAACAATTGCTAAGAAAAGCAATGCTTATTAAACCTAGCAAATCAAGAATTATTGAGTTCAAATTAACTCTACAGACTTCTTAAGTGTGTAATTAGAGCTTAATTAATATTCCACTTGACCTTTTAGCAAGTAGATGATTCTTCCTTATTGCCAAAGCACACCACATAGAAGTAGAAGCTATTCAAAATTTGCAACTAGCTTGACTGATCAATTGTCACATTTAATTTTCCAAAAGTAATTTTTTTTTCTGTAAATGTTATCTGAAGTAGGGTAGCAATGTATCAGATTATAAGCCCAAATGCTTTCAGTTGGAATCCTCTAAATATTCTGCAGGAAAAAGATGAATGGACAGCTTCAGAAATCAGATGGAAGATTGCAATTAGGAACAACTTGATGGCAAGGATGTCAATTGTATAAGTACTTGAAATTTATGTAAGAAAGGAAATAACTAATAACTATACTGAAGCAATGCGTAGCCCAAGCCCTAGTGCTATAGTCAGTATTGTGTAGTGGTGCTAACCAAAGGACCTCTCCTCATCTCCCATGGTTCAAATCCATCACTGAATCCCCCAGAGAAAGATGAGTGGTCCACTTCTATTAACATGTTGCTGTTTTGTGCCATTAAATTACCTGCTACTCATAGCAACCCTATTACAATAGCTCTAAACATTGCCCTATCCTGAGCAGTCTCACTATCTCTGACACACCTACCCTCATTACCCAGTTACTGTGACGATCCATTTCATCCAGGGTCCTTCTCCTGCACTTTTTCTCCACCCTTCCAAGCATGATGTCCTTTTCCAAGGACTGATCCCTCCTGGCCATGTGCCCAAAGAATGTGAGATAGAGCTTCAAAATCCTTGACTCCAAGAAGCAGTTTGATTTCACTCTAAGACAGGCTTATTTATTCTCTTGGTGGTTCATGTTGTGTTCAAGAGAATTCTCCAGCAGCACAACTCAAAGTCATCAAGTCTTCTGTCATCCTTAGCCATTGTCCAGCTCTCTGAGGAATAACAAGTGAGGGTGAAGATCATGACCTGAATTAGGTCCACCTTGGTCTTTATAGTGACATTATTGCTTTTTAGCACTTTGGGGAGAATATAGGCAGCCTCCAAAACTTGACGGAGGGTCATGATGAGTCAGAATGGACTTATGGCAATGAATTGAGCATTGAAGGTATCAAGAGATCATGAAGTTTAAATGTTTTGTAGATGTGTGTACTGCTAACTCCACCAGCCTATCTGGCATTTTTAACCCAATAGCTGTATTGTTATATAAAGATGGGCAATCTTCCTCCCATTTGACTGACAGCCTTGGGAACCTACTGGAGAGTCAGCTATGAACAGGTTCTAATTCAGTAACAATGAATTTGAATATAGCTCTTAAAAAAGAAGAAAATCGAAATTGACTAATAAATCTAAAGTTTGCCAACAACATGTATTTTGTGGCCTCCAAAATAATTAAATTTTCAAAATCAAAATAGAAGAGTCTTATAGTTGTAAATTTCTTCCAAGTACTTTGTGATGTTTGCTCAGACTCCTTCTGTTTGTTGTTGTGTACCATCCAGGGTTTTCAGAGACAGTTAATTGTACTGGAGGAGATTGGCCCTCCTTCTCCTGAGGAGCAGCTAGTGGATTAGAACTGTGTGCCTTTGCAGTACAGCTTCTTGCCACTAAGCCACCAGTGCTCCCTCTACATTGTTTTAGTATTACAAAAAATTCTTTTTCTCATTGATGCCTTAGAATTCATAATCAAGTGATATATTATTTTGGACAAATTGACTGTCAAGGACCACTCTTTAGTGTTGAACAGTAAGGATGTTAAAGTGTATCTGACTCAAATCAGGGCATTCTCAATTGTTTCCCATGTATGTGAAAGTTGGACAATGGATAAGAAAATCTAAAGATCTGAAGCCTTTGAAATATGATATTGACAAAGAATATTTAATGTCATATGGACTACTTGAAGAACAATCTCTCTTTGAAGAAGTGCAGCTGGAGTACTCCATAGCAGCTAGGATGCTCATCTATTTTGAGCATGTTACCAGGTAGAACCAGTTCTAAGAAATAGATATTATACTTGGAAAAGTAGAGGATCATCAAAAGAGAAAATCCATGCTCCGCCCTGAAAAAAAAGAGAGAGAGAGAGAGGAATTATTATTAAGGAATACCCTTAATAAGATGTAATGACATGTTGACTACAACAACAGGCTTAAACACAACAGAAATTGTACAGATGGCTTAGAGTTGGGAAAGGTTTTATTCTGTTGAATAGAGGGTTACTATGAGTTGAAGTCAACTCCACAGCACTTGATGGCACCCAACAAAAGCAATAGTATCTGGAAAACCACCCAAAAGCTTGAATAAGTCATCATAACAATAAAAAAAAAATCTCAAGTTCAAAAAGAAATCACAATGGTCACCAAATAATATTTCTTTCTATCTATCAAAAACACATGTATTGAATTGTGTTTCTCAAAAATGTGTACATAGAAAAATATAATGTGGAATCTCTGTAGCAGTCTCACATGATCTAAAAAAATTAGTTTCTAAAAGATAGAGGGTGAGATACAGTCACCCTAAACCTATCACACTCTAATGTGATATAAGGATGGATTATTCCCTTAAACTGTAGCCTATAACAGCTTTTTTTTTCTCACAAAAGATAAAAGAGGAGGAGAATGAGATCATCAATCAGTACTATCAAGAAATAATCCCCAAGAGTGAAGAACAAAAATATTCTTGCCACAGGAGAAGACAAAGATGCATGGCATTGTCAAAGGAACATTGGACCAATGAATCCTCACGGAAGCAAGGGTTTTCCTACAGAATCAAGAGAGAGAGGATCTTCCTAAAGAGCTGACATCCTGCATGTGGATTTCTAGCCTCCTAAACTGTTAGCAAATACAGTTCTGTTTTTTTTAAAAGACATTCACTTGCTGTACTTCCATTATAACATAAATTATTTTAATAATGTTGTTGTTAAGTGCCATAGAGTCGTAGATGATCCATAGTGACTCTTTGAATGAAAGTCTTGAACACAAAACTTTCATCTTTTCTCCAAGTCATAGTTTTCAGAGGCAAGCTTTTTTCAAAAAAATAATAATAATAACAATAATACATGTAGAATTATGTTGGAATTTTATATATGCTCATTTCAATGTGGAATGGATTTCATTATTTTACATTTCTATATTCAGTATGTAAAGCAAGATTTAATCATAGAGTCTTTGGTTAGATGGGTCAATAGTCCTTTGGATTATAAATGGCAATTGAACTAAACAAAAATTTTCAGGAATTTGGAGTAAGTTCTGGGAAACTCTGGCTAATTTCAGCAGCTATAACAAAAATCATAATTCCTTCCAACTTGACCTTTCACATTTTTCACACCCTTTGTATAACTTTTCTAGAGCTACTATAAAGATATAAGCACTAAGCCATTCATCACTCAAGGAGTGCAGGGATGCAGAATGAAACCCAGCACACTGTCAGAGAGAATAAAGTCAATATGAATACTTGTTCTGTGGTTGTGGCAGATGTAGCAACAGTGGGTGGGCCAGTGTCACAGGGAGAGGAGTAACCAAAACAGTGGTGTCACTAGGAATAACGTCAGTCCTCACCCAGTGTGGTAATTTATCACCACCAATCACTATCACAACATGTTCTTCCAAACCCCACTGCCTTTACCAGTCAAGGATACAGGCAGGGGTCCGTGACCCCTGTCTCTGAGTGGAAAAAAGAAGGTGCTCTACCACCTCTGCCTTGGCTAATGAAAGAAGAGAGGAGCTGCAACACTGCCACAGGAATTGGCCAGAAGGGATGAGACTGTGCATCAGAGTGTGCCGCCCTGAGCCAGAGGAAAAGTGGGATTGGGTACTTTTACCCACAGGACAGCGAACAACTAATAACTCTTGAAGGGTTCAGACTGGACACAAACTCTAGTGCAGCCTTTGTCACTGAGTGATTTAAATCAACAAAAATGCATTCCCTCAAAATTCTGTGGGGTAGAAGTCTTAAGGGGTTGTCAATGTCATTCTCCCTCTAAAGCCATCAGGAACAGATTCTTCCTTGCATTTTCTAGGATCTGATAGCCTCAGAAGTTATATTAAGGCAAAATAATTTGAACTTTTCTTCCATGTTCACATGATCATCTTCTCTGTATTTCTACCTTTGTATTTAAATTTTCCCCTTTTTAAATAAAAACATCTCTCACATTAAAGGTGCAGCCCACTCCAAAACAGTATAATTTGATTTTATCCTTCCTTTTTTGTGTGTTTTTTTAAATTATTTTTATTATACAGATTTTCTTCATTTTTCTACACTTTTCTTCATTGGCATTATGCTTCAAACAATCATTCCTATGTATTGTGTTTTATAAAATTAATCCCCATTGGACTAGACCCAACAGTACCCAGTTTTTTCAAATCTCTGGTGGATCCTTCCTATTTCCTTTACCTCCTCCCTACACTCACAAAATTGCATAACCCTGTGATTTTACCCTACTCATCCTTATCCTCATCCCTTTGCTCCCACTCCTTCCCTCCTTGGGCTCATACATATTTTAGTATTTATTCTTCTATTTTTACAATAATGGTCTTATACAGTATTTGTCCTTATGAGACAGAGTTAGTTCATTCAACACAATGCTCTCTAGTCTCTCCCAAGTTAAGCAGTATTTTTCAAAATCGTTGAACCTAAGTGCTTTGTAGTATTCCATCTTATAAATATACCACACTATCTCAATCCATTCAGTTGGAGTTAGACATGTAGGCTGTTCCTTTGTTTTTATGATGGTGAATAACGCTGCTATGAACATTGGTGTATAACTCTCAATTCTAATTTCCTTGGGGTATATTCCTATTAGTGAAATAGCTGGGTCATACAAAGTTTCAACGTTCAGCTTTTTGAGGAATCATCAACCTGCCTTCGAAAGTGTATGAGAGTTCCCATCTCTCCAAATACTGTCCAATGTTTATTGTTAGTGCCCTTTTAAACTTTGCCACTGCTATTGGAGTGAGATCTCATTGTGGTTTTGATTTGCGTCTCTTTGTCAGTGACTTTGAACATTTATTCATGAGTCTGTTTGCCATTTTAATGCCTTCCTCTGTAAAATATCTTTCTATGACTTTTGCCCATTTTGTAATTGAGTTACTGGTCTTTATCTGCTGGAGGTCTGGTTGTTTTCTTCGTTGTTGTTAAGTGCCGACCAGTCGCAGGTGACTCATAGTGACCCTATGAAGGAGAGTCCTTGATGCTTGGGTGCCTTTCATCCTCTCTCCAGGTTCATAGGGTTTCTGGAGGTAAGCTATTACGGAAGCGGATGCCACTCCTGCTTCCAAGCTTGTTTTAATTGGGGAGCTCCACCCCACTTTCTGTCCACATTGGGTACGCAGCCATTAATGCATTTGACACATCAGTGTCACAGTGTTCAACCTCACAGCAACCACAAGTGACCACTGTATGGCAACTTGTACACCAGGGCTATATGACCTAGAGGAATGTTTGAACAAAAACAATGAAAGACTGGCCTAGGGCCCTCAGCCCCTACAGTATCTTACCATCCTCCGGCATGCCCAAAGGCTGCCAAGTTCTGGGCCAGACACCCCCAGCTCTGTGAACTACTTTTATGAGATCTTTGTCTGAGATAGTATTGTGAATTTTTTTTCAATTAGTAGGTTTTCTTTTCATCCTATTAGAAAAATGTTTTCACTGCACACAGGCATTTCATCTTTTTAATCTTTATTAATCATTTTTATCCTCTCCAGATTTTTTACTTTATTTGTCCTCCTCTTTATACCATAGGCTAGGTCTTCTAAGCTTGATCCCAATTTGTCTCTTATGAACTTTATGGTTTTGTGCTTTACTCTCAAGTCTCTGATACATCTTGAGTGGATTTTTGTGTATGGTGTGAGATGTGGATCTTGTTTCAACTTCCTGCAGGTAGTAGTTCAGTTTTGAGAGCACCATTTGTTGAACAGGTTGCCATTTCCCCATTAGATAGGGTTTATTTCCTTGTTGAATCTGTTGACCATAGATGGATAGGACCATTTTGGGGTTCTCAATTCTGTTCCATTGGTCTATGTGCCTGTCATTGTACCAATATTATGCTATGTTGGTTATTGGCACTGTGTAGTAGGCTTTGAGGACACAAATTGCTATGCTTCCTACTTAATTTTTGTTTCACAGAAGTGCTTTGCTTATTCGGGGTGTCTTTCCACTAAAAATAACCTTGACAATTTCCCTTTCAATCTCCTGGAAAAAAGTTTGATATGTGTACAGTGACTGCACTGAACAATAGATTGCATTTGGTAGGATTGTCATTTTCACTATATTGAGTTTTCATGTTGATAAACAGGGCATATTTTTCCATTTATTTAGAGATTTTTAATTTTTTTATTGTTATACTAATTTATTTATAATATTCAAACACATTGTTTTTCACATCAGTTCCTTTTCTAACCCCTCCACCCATTGAATTGTACAACTCCATTATTAAGCCCCCCCATCCCATATATCCTCACTCTCTGCTTCTACCCTTCCCCCACCCCTGCTTTGGATCCTCGTGCTCATTTTACAATAATGGTTTTATACAGTATTTGTCCTTATAGAACTGAGTTAGCTCACGTAGCATAGTGCTCTCCAGTCCCTCCCAAGTTAGGTAATAATTTAAAATATTATTTTCCTGCATGCTGTGTACTATTCAAGTACAATATTGATAACTCAATTACAAAATGGGGAAAAGAAATAGAATTTTCACAGAGGAAGATGTTTGAACAACCAACAGACACATGAATGAATGCTCAAAATCAATGGCAATAAGAGAGATGCAAATCAAAACCACAATTAGATACCATCTCACTCCACAGCAGTGACAAAATTTAACAGGGTAGTAAGTAATACATGGAGAAGACGTGGTTAGACAGGAGCACTTACACATTGTTGGTGGGGTAGTACAATGGTACAACCACTCTGGAAGGCAGTTTGACACTTCCTCAAAAAGCTGAACAGAAATTCCATATGACCCAGCTATTCTACTTCTTGGAATATATCCTGAGAAAATGAGAACTGAGGCACAAATGAAGACTTGTACACCAATGTATATAGCAGAGTTATTCACCAATGAAAGAACATGGAAACAACCAAGGTGTCCACCACAGTAGAATGGATTGGTAAGTTAAAGTACATTATTTAGGTCTTTTATTTTTTTTTCTCACAAAAGTGTTCTGCAGGTTTTCTTTTACAGGTCATTCATATATCTAGTTAGGTTCATTCCCAAATATCTCAATTTGGAATTGGATATTTTCAATGGTATTGCTTTCTTGGTTTCCTTCTCTGAGTTCTTTTTGTTATCATAGAGGAATCCCACTGACTTTTGCATATTAATCTTGTATTCTGCCACCTTACTTAATTGATCCACTAGCTCTAACAGGTGTTTTGGGGTTTTTGGGTTTTGGTCTTTTTGTTTGTTTGTTTGTTTGTGTGTTTGTGTGTTGTGTTGTTTTGGTTTTGTTTTTTTGTCATGTCCTTGGGTTATCTGTGTACTGTCATGTCTTCTGTATATAGTAACAGTTTTACCCTTTTTTTTTTTTTGCCAATCCAGATGCCTGTTATTTCCTTCTCTTGTTGTATTGCCCTATCAAGTACTTTCAATACAGCATGGAATAGAGTGGTGACATTGGGCATCCTTGTCTGGTCCCTGCTTGCAAGGAAAATACTTTTAGTCTTTCTCCATTAAGAATTATATAGGATCTTGGGTTTTGCATATACTCTTTTCACTATGAAGAAATTCACTTCTATTTCTATTTTGCTGCATTTCTCAATAGGTGTTGGATTTTGTCAAATGCCTTTTCTGCATCAATTACAAGAATCAAATGAATCTTGTTATTTGCCTTGTTAATGTGGTGAATCACATTGCTTGTTTTTCTTATGTTTAACCAACCTTACCTGTTATGAATTCCACTTAGTGATGATAGATTATTTTTTATGAGCTCTTAGATTCTATTGGCCAGCATTTTATTAAGGAATTTTTTCATCTATATTCATGAGGAATATTTATCTATAATGTTCTTTTTTTAGTAATATTTTTACTGGTCATTAAAGATAATGATCTATAGTGTTCTTTTTTAGTATATCTTTACCTGGTTTTGGTATTAGGATTATGCTTGCTTCAAAAATGTCTCTTAATTATTTTTTCTACTTAAAAAATAATTTAGATAGAATTAATAATAGATCTTCTCTGAATGTTTGGTAGAATTCAGCCATAAAGCCATCTGGTTGAGGACTTTTTTGTGTGGGAGTTTTTTAACAACCTTCTCCATTTCTCCTTTTGTGATGGATCTGTTATGTGATCTATGTGTTTGAGTCAGTCTTGGTAGGGCACGTGTTTCTAGGAATTTGTTCATTTCCCCTAAGTTTTCGAATTTATCAGTTTAGCTTATTATAATATTCTGATAATATAGATTTACTTTCCTCTGGTTCTATTGTGATGTCACCTCTGTCATTCCTTAATTATCAAGTTATGTGTGTCTTCTCTTTTTTTTCTTTTGTCAAGTTTGCCAATGGCTTGTCAATTTTATTGATTCTTTTGGAAAGTCGGCTCCTAGTTTTGGTAATGCTTTCATTTGCTTTTTCTGTTTTCTATCTCACTGATTTCAGATCTTGTTCTTATAATTTATTTTCTTCTAGAGACTGTGGGATTAGATTGTTGTTCTTTCTCTATTTGAGAATGCATTAGATGAACTTTGCTTCTTTATTATTTTTTCATATGTTTGCCTATTGCTAACTGCCCCCTGAGCACTGCCCTAGTTGCATCCCTGAGGGTTTGGTATGTTGTATCTTCATTTTCATTTGTTTTGAGGAACTTTATAAATTTCATTCTTTACTTCTTATACAAATTTATCATGTTCTAGCAGGGTGTTAGTTAGCTTCCACATGGGTGGGTTTATAACCTTTTCCCCCTTGTGGTTAATTTCCTGTTTTTTGGCATTGTGGTCTGAGAAGATACTTCCTATAATTTTTAATTCTTTGAGGCTTGCTTTGTGCCTAAATATGTGATCAATTCTGGAAAACGTGTCATGTACAATTAAGAAGAAAGTAAATTGATTTTACTTGGCTGCAGTACACATAATATATCCACAAGTTCGATTTGGCTGAATGCACAATTTAGATATTATGCATCTTTGTTAATTTTCTTTAGAATTGACCCATCATTTGGTGATAATGGTGGGTTAAAGTCTCCACCACTATTGTGGTGCTATTTCTTTCTTAAATTCCGTTAATATTTGTTTATGTATTTAGCAGGTTTATCATTTGGTGCATAGATATTGACCAATATTGTGTTTTCTTGCTACATAGTGATTTTAATCATTATATAGTGTCCTCCCTTATCTTTTATGGTTGTTTTATTCTGAAGCCTATTTTATCAGAGATTAACTCTCCTGCTTTCTGTGGATGCCATTTGCTTGGTATATTTTTTCAGCCTTTGATTTTAAATTTATCTTTCTCATTTCTTAGAAGTCTCTTTAACATAATGAATTGATAGATTTTTGGTTTTTTTAAATCTATTCTTCTACTCTTTTTCTCTGATTGGTGCATTTAGACCATTCACATTACATGTGATTATTAATAGACTCTATTTCAGTGTTGCCATTTTGCAGTGTTTCTTTTCTTTTGTTTCTAGTTACTATCATCCATCTACTTTCTTTTAGTATCTCTGTGTAAAGGACTTCTCTTAAAGTTCTTGTTTATTTACTCTTGTTTTCACAAAGTCCTTAAGTTCCTTCTTTTCTGCAAAGGATCTATTTTCTTCTTCATATTTGTTGGAGAGGTTTGCTGGATACAGTATCCTCAATTGGCAATTGTTTTCTTTCAATTTATTGTACTTGCTGTCCCACTGTGTTATTGTTGGAGTGGTTTCTGCTGAAAAATCAGAACTTAATTTGATATGTTCTTTGCAGTTTGCTCTTTGTTTTTCTTGTGCTACTTTTAGTATTCTATCATTATCTTTTATTTTGGAGAATTTAACTATGCTAAG
>NW_006399886.1:5525103-5525670 GCF_000299155.1 Elephantulus edwardii | reverse complement strand
TTTAAATAGTTCTTTCCTTCATCTGTTTCAATTTTCTTCTCTTTTTATTAATGATTTTTAATGCAACATATGTATTTTTACAGCATATTTGTTCCATTTAACTTTTCCCCCATTCATTCATTGTTGCAGATTTTCTCCCTGCACCCCCCTCCCCCACAGTTCATTTTTATCTTTGAAAAAAATTCTTTCATTGTAATACAATCCCCTCCAAGTCCACAGTCCACCTTACTATGCATTTCTTTTTCTTTAATCTTGTTATGAAAACAATACCTAATCCTTTGAAACAGTTCTCTCCCTCATCTGTTTTAATTCAGTATATATTATTTGTCCCCTCTTTTCTTAGGTTCCCCCTTAACCCCAATGTCAGTCCATTTTACAACAGTGGCACTGTGCAGTATGTGCCCTTTTGTGACTGAGATATTTCACTCAGCATAATGTCCTCCAGGGTCACCCATTTTGTATAAGATTTCATGAATTTTTCTTTTCTTTGAGTTTTTCATTTTTTAATGCAGCATAGTATTCCACTGTGTGAATATACCGTAGCTTCTCTATCCATTCATTTGCTGA
>NW_006399886.1:5520694-5523203 GCF_000299155.1 Elephantulus edwardii | reverse complement strand
TCCTGGTTGTAGGTTTTCCAGGATACTGGGAAGACTGTTTATGTTGTGGATTAGGACTTCTAGTGTTGTTCCTAGCTTTTCTGTAATGAAGTTTAAACTTCATTACAGAGCTAGGGATTTTTAATACTTCTTAATGTATTTTTGTATCTATTTGGTCTTTGCTGTGCTTCTTGGATGTAGATTTTCTCGTTCTTCATATTATAAATGGAAAGGTTTTTTTCTAGTGTCTCTTCAACAATTTTCTCAGTGATGTCCCAGTCCCTCTCATCTTCTGCAATTCCAACAATATCTATGTTACTCTTTTTTTAATGTCATCTCATATGACGTTAATGTTTTCTTCATTTTCTTTATAGCTCATCTCTGATTATTCTTCTAGTATGTTTCCATTGAGGCTCTCGTCTTTTGTCTCACTGAACCTCTGCTTCATCTCTTCTGTTCTATATTTTTTCTACATTCTGTCCTCCCAGCCTATTGGACACTTCTGTCATTTCTGTCTTAATATTCTTAATTGCATTTTCATGCATTTCTGTTATTTCCAGTACTGTATTGCCTGGACCCTCTCTATCTTGTGATGCTTTTTTAAGTTCTGGTACTTCTTTATCTATAGTGTCAATTTTTTCATCAGTTATTTGCATTTTCTTCCCTAATTGTGCAGTTAATTTTCATTACTATTTTTTTTCTGGTTACCTTCATTTAAAGAAGATAGAAAGAGAATAGAGTCATTGTACCAAAAGGAATTGGTGGACACAGAAGAATTTCATCAAACAACATATTAGCAAGAGCCTGTGGTAATGAAGGAAGAAGTTCAATCTGCTCTGAAAGAATTGGCAAAAAACAAGGTGCCAAGAATTGATGGCATACCGATTGACATATTTCAACAGACACTGCCCTGGATGTGCTCACCAAGTTGTGCCAAGAAATCTGGAGGACAACCACTTGGCCAGCTGTCTGGAAGAGATCTATATTCCAAATAAAGGTGATCCAAAAGTGTGGAAATTATTAAATAGTGTCATTGATATGACATGCAAGCAAGATTATACTGAGGATTATTAAAAAATGACAGGAACAACACATTAAGAGACAACTGCCTGAAGTGCAGGCTGGATTTGGAAGAGGCCATGGTACTAGGGATATCGTAGCTAATGTCAGATGGGTCTTAGCTGAAAGCAGAGAGTACCAGAGGAATATCTACCTGTGTTTCATTGACAATGCAAAGGCATTTGACTGTGTGGATCATGACAAACTGGCTGACTCTGAGAAGAATGGGAATCTCAGAACACTTGATTATGCTTATGTGAAACTTGTAGTTGGACCAAGAGACTCTTGTCAGAACAGAGCAAGGAAACACTGCATGTTTCAAAATTGGGAAGGGTGTGCATCAGGGATGTGTCCTTTCTCCATGTCTTTTCAATATATATGCAGAACAGATTATCTGGAAAGCTGGGATCTATGAGAAGTGTATCATCAGGATGGGAGGTAGACTCATCAACAATTTGTATTATGCAGGTGACACAACCTTGTTTGCTGAAACTGAGGAGGACCTGAAGTGCTTGCTGCAGAAGGTCAAGGATTGCAGCCTTCAACATGGATTGACACTCAACATCAAGAAAACAAAGATTCTCACCACTGGGCCTATTGGCAGCATCATGAAGTTGGTCAAGAGATTGAGATTGTTGACAGCTTCATTTTCCTTGGCTTTACAATCAACACTCTGGGTACAAGCAGGCAGGAATTTTAAAGACAAATTGTATCGGGAAAGTCTGCTTTCAGAGACCTCTCCAAAGAACTGAAGAGCAACAATGTCAGTCTGGAGACTAAAGTGTGCCTGATACAGGCCATGGTCTTTACAATTACTTGCTATGCATCAGAGAGCTGAACAATGACTAGGGATGACAGAAGGAGAGTTGATGTCTTTGAGCTGTGGTGCTAGAGAAAAATATTGAATATAACATAGAATGCCAGGAGAACCAACAAGTTTGTCCTGCAAAGTATAAAGTCAGGTTGCTTGGGAGGGTGGAGGAACAGCTCAGGAGAGGAAGACCCTGGATGAGATGGATTGATTCAGTCACTGAGGTAATAAGGATAGGTAAGTGGAAGACAATAAGATTGTCAAGGGATAGAGCAGAGTTTAGGGCTGTTGTACATAGGGTCACTATGAGTCGCAGGCGACTTGAAGACACATTAACAACAACAACAACAACAACCACCTGTGTTTGAAGTATTCAATTTCTTAATAGGTTCCATTTTTTTTCTTCTATAATTTGAACTTATTTCTGTAGCTGTTTAAATAACTCTGCATCAATATATCTTCTGCAATAAAAATTTCTTCTGGGTCTCTTCCTCTAGGGTATTCCCTTTATTTGCGACTTCCATTGTTTCTTCTACATCAACATATATCTTCTGCTTTCTTGAATTGGGTATATTCACTGGGTATGCAATATTCTCTCCATTTTTAGAAAAGGTTTAATTTTTCTTATAACAGTGTTTGAAGCTGTCTACTGCTTTCTTG
>NW_006399886.1:5500290-5520109 GCF_000299155.1 Elephantulus edwardii | reverse complement strand
CTGAGTGATATGAGAGGAGGTGCTCCACTGAGCAGTTTCTGTCCAGGGGGGTTTCAAGTCAGCTTTCTTTCTTACAGCTCAGCATGCTGCCTGAGAAAGTCTTCCCTCTGCTTGTAGCTCTCCTCTCAAACTCTCTTGTACTGTTTGGCCCCTGGGATGGCCCTACATCAGCAGAGGCTAGGATCTCCAAATAAAGAGACATTTCCCCAAGGGTGTTTCAGTTCTTTCTCTCTCACTCATCTGAAAGTGCTAGCTCAGGAGAATAACCTATCACCTGATAGGCTCTTGTTTCCTGAACTCTAATGTCTTTGTCTCCGGAGTTGTGCAGTATTAGAGGTGCCAACTTAAGCAATTTGTGTGCAGGGGGATGGGGTGAGGGGTGGAGGTGGTGCTGGTGTTTTAAATCTTTCTCACAGCTCAGTGTGCGAGCTGAGAAACTCTTTCCTCTGCCTCCAGCTGTGTGTCCACAAGTCTCTTATCCTGTTTGGCTCCTGGATTGGCCCCAAAGTGATGGAGGCTGGGATCCCCAAATGGAAGGACCTGTCCCCAAGAGAGTTTCAGTCCTTTTTCTTCCCCCCACACACCTGAAAGTGTTAGCTCTGGGTGAAAGTCTCAGTTGAGGGCTTCTTCTCTCCTGATGCCTAATGTCTTCTATTCTTCATTTTATTGAATTATATTTGAAAGTCCTAATTCCAAATAGGGTCACATTAAAGGACTGACTTAGAATTTAAATATATCACTGTTCAACAGAGCATTCCAAAGATCTATTTTGAGTGTTTTGTGAACTATTATGTGCATTGTAATGGGAGCTAAAATTACATGGTATATAAGTATTCCAAAAATGAAGTTTTTCATTTCTCTAACCGATCGTTAAAAAGGAAAATATTTCATATTTTTAAAAAGAAATCTTTTTAATCTTATTACTAAAAAAAAGCATGTTGGAGAAGTTCATATTAAATTACATAAAATTTATATTATATGTGTAGTTATTGTTGTTACATACCGTCTAGTTGCAGGCGACTCATAGCGACCCTATGAAGGAGAGTCTTCAACACTTGGGTGCCTTTCATCCTCTCTCCAGGTTAATAGGGTTTCCGGAGGCAAGCTATTATGGAAGTGGATGCCACTCCTCCTTCCAAGCTTGTTTTTCATCAGTGAGCTCCACCCACTCTGTGTCCATGTTGGGTAACCAGGCATTAACGCATTTGACACATCAGAGTCACAGTGTTCAGCCTCACAGCAACCACAAGTGACCACTGTATGGCAACTTGTACACCAAGGCTATACGACCTGGAGAAATGTCTGAACAAAAACAATGAAAAACAGGTCTGAGGGCCACAGGTTAAAAGTCACCCACCTTTGGCTTGGTAGCATTGCTTTCTGTCCACTGGGCCAGCTGATCTCTCTATCTGTGTTGATGTTATTGTTAAGTGCTGTCGAGTTGTAGGCAACTCATAGCGACATTAAATTTTAAATGTATCCTGGCTGAAAGCAAAGAATACCAGAAGAATGTCTATTTATGTTTTATTGATTATGCAAATGAATTTGAATGTGTGGATCACAACAAATTATTGTTAACAATGAGAAGCATAAGAACCTCAGGACACTTAATTGTGTTCATGTAAAACATATACCTAGAATAAGAAGTGGCTGTGCAAACATAGCTAGGAATGCTACATGGTGTAAAATTAAGGATAGTGTGCATCAAGATGTATCCTTTCTCCATACCTATTCAATCTGTGTGCTTCACAAATACTTTCAGAAGCTGGACTCAATGGAGAAGAAAGTGGTATCAGTATCAAAGGATGACTCATCAAAAACCTACATTATGCAGATAACACAACCTTGCTTGCTAAGAGTGAGGATGACTTAAAGCACTTGCTGCAGGAAATCAAAGAATACAGCTTTCAATATGGATTGCATGCCAACACCAAGAAAACAGAAAATATCGCCACCAGACAAACTGACAAGATCATGACAGATGGAGGAAAAAATTGAAACAGTCAATAATCTGGATTACTTACTTGGATCCATAATCAACATCCTTGATATCAGCAGTCAGAAGATCAAGAGACATATTGCACTGGGAAAATCTGAAGTCAGGGATTGCTCCAAATTATTGAGAAACAATGATGTCAATCTGAGGACTAAGGTGTGCCTGACTCAGGCCAAGTATGTTCTTTCAGTCGCTTAGTATGTATCTGAGAGCTAGACAATGAATAAGAATGACTGAAGAACCAATGCCTTAGAACTGTGGTATTGAGGAAGAATACTGACTATCCTGTGGATTGCCTAAAGAACGGTTATACCTTGGAAAATGGGCAACCACACTCCTTGGAGGCAAAGATGATAAAGCTTTGTCTCATACACATTAGCATGTTGTTAAGAAAGGCTATTCCTTGGAGACTTTTAAATACAAGGCCCGATCACCAGGTCCTGCTTGATTTAAACAAGAAGTTTCTAATTTACAATTGCTTGTTACTTAAATCCAAACAACCAATCATAAAAAATACCCTTCCCTTAGGTTTTTGAGGCTGTACATTTTAACAGGAGGAAACTTCCTATCTTTCTTCTTCAGAGCCGCTGTGGGATGTAAACCACAGGAAACCTATTCTTAGCTTTTGTGTTAGCAGCACCACCCACTACTGGCTAAGCCAAGAGAAATGGTGGCTAAAATAGAGATATTTTAATTGACACTGAGAAATATAAAGTGAAAGATCAGATTTGTGAGAAGGAAAGATCAAGTGAGATGAACCAGAAAAAAAAAATATAAGTGAAAAGTGTAAAGAAAAAACTTTAAAAATCAATAATAAAGGGATTGAAAAAGAACGGGTTAAGAATCACAATGCTTATAGTTTAATTTAAAGTTGTTTATGATGCAAACTTCTCCTTTGTTCACCAGTGAAGATGGGGAGGGAATCTATTAGGTTCATACAGTGGAATCTTAAGAAGTTAATATTGATCAGTTTGATGCAGCATATGTGAAATCAGAATCCCAAGAGTCATCAGAGGCTATGAATACTTAAGTTTCCTGGGAATTTGGAGAAATGCTAGGGAGCATTTTTGACTTTAATTATTTTTTATACCAAAAGTGTCGATTTAGTTTTTCTTTTGAAAGAGCAATAGGAGCCCCAGATGGTATCTGTATATTGCATGCCCAAAGAGAAGTGAAAAAGGAGCACTGAGCTCAAACTATCTCAAGCGGTACAAGATGCTAAAGAAAAAATTTTAAATTCATTGAAGCTGTTTTATGGTTTAATGAACCCTTTTCTTGCTCTGCCAAGAGAAAATAACAAATTTAAAACAAAATATTAAATACAAATGATGGGTTTTTAAAACACAATATAATTATTCCCCTTGCTTCTCCATTATATAAGCGGATAACCTGAAGCGCTTGCTGCAGAAGGTCAAGGGCTGCAGTCTTCAATATGGATTGAAACTCAACATCAAGAAAACAAAGATTCTCACCACTGGGCCAATTGGCAGCATCAGTATGGATGGTGAAGAGATTGAGACAGTTAACAGTTTTAGTTTACTTGGTTCCAGTCAACACTCTTGGCAACAGCAGCCCGGAAATCAGGAGAGGAATTGCATTGGAAAAATCAGCTGTGAGGGACCTCTCAAGAGTACTAAAGAGCAATGATGTCAGGCTGGAGACTAAGGTGCTCCTGATCCAGGGTGTAGTCTTTGCAATTATGTGCTATGCAATAGAGAGTTGGACAGTCAATAGGGATGATAGACAGAGAATTGATGCCTTTGAACTGTGGTGCTAGAGAAGAGTGTTGGATATACCATGGCCTGCTAGGAAAACAAACAGGTTTGTCCTGGAGAGGGTGAAGCCAGAATGCTCCTTGGAGTCAAAGATTCTGAAGCTTAGTCTGACACACTTTGGGTATGTTGCAAGGAGGGACTGGTCCTTGGAGAGGAACATCCTGTTTGGGAGAGTAGAGGGATGGATCAATTCTGTGAGTGGAGTGGTGGGAATGAGTGTGTTTGAGACGGTGAGGTTGGCACAGGATAGAACAGCATTTAGGGCTCTTGTACATAGGGTCACTATGAGTCGCAAGCAACTCGATGGCACATAACAGCAACAACAACAATGGATACTATAAGTTTAGTTTATTAATTGAATTAAATTAATCAGTATAAGCATAGTAACTGTGAATGAGATGGATTAACTCAGTGATGGGTAATTGGGGTAGGTGTGTCAGAGACAATGAAGTTGGCTAAAGATAGAGCAGGGTTTAGAGGTGTTGGAAATAGGGTCACTATGAGTCACAAGTGACTTGATGGCTCATATGTACAAGAGTAGTTATACTTATTTGTAACAAATGTAGTCCTTGAAATACTTGCTTGCTTTTCAAGTTCTCTTTCCAGTATAGATTTTACTCTTCAGTGGCAGTAATCCTGAGAAGCCATAGAGCATAGTTTCATTAACGCAAAACTGCGTGGAAATTCAAACAGTGTTAGACCAATAATCATTTTCTGTTTCATCGCAAATTGTTTAAATTTATTTGTTTTTATTATTAAAGTCACTTGCAAACATTAAGAGCCTTGTATATGTTAGCTAAATAACAAGTTGTCCTACTTAATATTGTTTAAAAACACATTATTCAATTAGACAATCAAAAAAATACATTTTTACAATCCATTGATTAAATTAGTCTTATACTATTGACAAATCAAACTTACTACTTGAAGTCAAATTTATGTTATCACGAGAGACCTGTCCTTGGATAGCAACATAATGTTTTGGAAATTGAAGATTCAGCAAAGGAGAGGAAGACTCTCGCCCAGATGGGTTGATATAGTGAAAACAACAATGAACTTAAGCACAGCAAAGACAGTGAGAACAGCATAAGATTTTGCAAAGCTTTGTTCTGTTGTGTATAGTGTCACTATGACTCAGAGCCTACTTTATGACTACTAAGAACAATAACATAAGACATACACATTCCTTGGTTCTTAGCCCCTTCCTCTCTGTTCAACACCAGTGACATTGCATCTCTCTAATCTGTTTCAATTTGTCACCTCTCCAATGGCACAAAACATCAACTCTCTGATTCTGAAATAAGCTAAGAAAGAATTAGTTGTTTTTAAGAATCTGTATTAATAAATTGTAACCACTTGAATACTTTGAGATAATCTTCCTATTACTATTCTTAATAATATAAAAACATTTTTTCTATGAAGACAGTATTTTCCGTTCCCAGGATTATAGATAGCATGGATGCTGTTGAGAGGCTATTGTTCTACTCACTGCATTGATATTAAAGGCAACATGCTCCAGGGGAGATTAAAGTGTATGGTTTTTGTCCATGAAAATGCCCAAACATTACACAAGTGTTTTAAACCACTGTTGTGTGTGTATTGACTATATCCCATATGGTTCTCCTGTTTTAGAGAAAATGATGGGGGCACATAATCAAGTAGCCAGGTAGGGAGTCAGTTATGTTAGCTATCTTTAATATGGCCTAATCTGAAAAGCACTGGAAATAGCCTGCTCCATGCTGGGTATAATCCCAGCTGGCTCTCAATGCATTTCAAACTGATTATAATATCTATAATGTGTATTTTTTTTTCATCTGATATATCTATCCCTATCCTCAAATACTAGTGAAATGTCATTGTCCATAATTTCCATAATACTAATTTCATCATTTCAATGCTATTACAAAAAAAAAAAAGTTGACCAGTGTTAAACATTTCATTAAAAAACACATTGGGGTTTCCCATCTGTGATTGAGATTGTGTCCTTAGCAGCTAAAAAGAAATAATTTCATTAGAAAAAGGACAGAGCTACTTGGGATAGGACGGGATCAGATCTGCTGTTCATAAGGTCACCATCAGTTATACTCTACTTGATGGCATCTAACAACAACAACAACAAGAATATAAAACTTGCTCTTGTATCTTAGTCTTATGTGTCTGCAATCCTATGTACGCTAGATCTGAACTTTGCTCTATTCCGAGCCAGTATCTCTGGCTTCAACACATCCTCATTAGCCCAGTTACTGTGTCAGTCCATCTCATCTAGGGTCTTCTTCTCCCTCCCCATCCCTCCAGTAACTGATCCCTCCTGGTCAGATGCTTAAAGTATATGAGACAGAGCTTCAGAATCAATTGTATTTAGGGATTACCCAAGTTTCACCCCCTCCAGAATAAACTGTTTCTTCTCTTGGCAGCCCATGGTATATTCATTACTCTTCTTCAGCACCACAACTCAAAGACATTAAATCTTCTGTCAACTTTAAGAGTTCATTTTTAGTTGAAACCCTCCTATACAAAAAAACAGATATGCAAAATACAATTTAGAAAAAAGAACAGGATGAAAAATGCAATTTTTCCAAGCTTTAGTTTTGGATGCTGTTTGAACTCAAGCACTTCAAAATGCTATAATCTTGTTAAGACTTCACTTAGAAGTGGTCAAAGTGTATTGCAGTGCTGCCCATGCTGTACTGCAAATAAACTCTAAATATAGTGAAGGGGTAGCTTGATTGATAAAAGCCTTTAATGTCTCATCAGATCATATTTTCATGTCACAAGGTAAAAAACTAGATACAGTTTTAATTATAACATCAAGTAAGAAGAAACCTTGAAGTACAATCTTTTAAAAATATTTTTGACAGCAAAAGTTCTTATCATTTCCCTGACAAAGTTCAAGGACAAAGCAACTAATATATAAAGAGAATAGAAGCCATCCATATGAATTGATAAGAATGACTTTGTCAGATCCTATATAAACAGGTTTTAATTGATAAGTAACAATTAAAAATTTTAAAAAATTAAGAGAGAAAGATTTGTATATCATCTACTCTATAAGCCTCAAAAATCACTCTAAGTGGTTTTTAATCAGTTCATAATTTAATTATTTACTTAGTCACTCATCAAATATTTATTGAAAACTTTGTGACACATCCGCCACCCTCCATAGGGGAGAGCATGCAATTCATTGATATAAGGCATCTTGTTGTTGTTGTTGTTATGTGCCATAGAATCAGAACCAAGTTCTAATTCTCCCTCAGTTGAGTTTTCAGAGGCAATTAATCACACAGGAGAAGATTGCCCATCCTTCTTTCCTGGAGCATCTGGTGGATTTGAACTGTATGTTTTTGGAATTGCAGTGCAGCTTCTTACCACTAGCCCATCAGAGTTCACTAAAGTGAACTTAAAAGACACCAAATGATATAGAAGACAGAATCAGTATTGACAAAAATGGGAGATCTCTAGGGAGTTTCATTGCTAACACAAAGGTGGCATCTTTCTGGCAGTTCAAATTCACCAGGATCTCTTGATAATAAAGATGGGCAATCTTCTCCCATGAAATTACTGTTATGTTCCATCTAGTAGAATGAGACTTATAGTGATGCTATGAAAAATAGCCTTGAACCCTGTGCTATTCTGAGCTAATTTCACTGTCTTCTAGACATCTGTTCCCATTACCCTAGTTTACTGTGTCAATCCTTCTCATCCACGGTCTGCCTTCCCTGCACTGAACATTCACCTTTCTGAGTATGATATCCTACTCCAAGGAAAGGTCTCTCTTGGCAACATGCCCAAAGTATGTGAGTCATAGCTTTAAAATCCTTGCCTCCAAGGAGCAATGTGGTTTCACCCTCTCTAGTAAACAATCAAGTATTCATATGCAAGTTCAAACTGAAGCTAAAAAGTTTACAAGTCCACAAGAACCAACATTTGACATTGACACTATCCCACTTGAATTTAAAAATCACCTCAAGATTTGAGGCATTGAACACTAATGAACAAAGACCAAATGAGCTGTGGGAGGATATCAAGACTATCATCCATTAAGAATCAAAAAAACCCTACAAAGACAGAAGAAGAAGAAAGATTGAGATGGATGTCAGAAGATATTTTGGATGTTGGACTAGAATGTAGAGAAGGCAAAGTAAAGGGGAGAATTTAAGAAGTTAAGGAGCTGTACAGAAAATTTTAAAGGGCAGCTCGGGAAGACAAAGACTATTATAGCTATCATTTTACTGAATTCTCTTTGGTCTTATTACTGGTTGCTCTGATTCATACTTCCATTCATATCTGTAAGAAGGACTTCTCTCAGTATTTTCTGCAATGATGGTCTTGTTTTCACAAGCTCCCTAAATTTCTACTTTTTCTGAGAATATCCTAGTTTATCCATCATATTTGATGGACAGATTTGCTGGGGATAGTATTCTTAGTTGACAGTTGTGTTCTTTCACAAGTCCTTCTTGATTTATGTCCTTAATATATATCCTTCTACTGTCTCCATGCTCATATGGTTTCTGCTAAGAAATTGGCACTTAATCTTATTTGCTCTCTTTTATAGGTTATTCTCTCTGTTTTACCTGGCTGTTTTCAGAATTTCCTCCTTAAACAGAATGTGGCTGACTCTGAGAAGGATGGGAATCCCAGAACATATGATTGTGCTAATGCAAGGCCAATACTTGGACCAAAAGGCAGTCATCCGAACAGAGCAAGGAATCACTGTATGGTTCAAAATTGGGAGGAGTGTACGCCAGGGATGTGTCCTGTCTCCATACTTTTTTAATCTTTATGTAGAACAGATTATCTGGGATGCTGGGCTCTATGAGGAGATAAGTGACATCAGGACTTGAGAAAAACTCATCGACAATCTGCGTTATGCAGATGAAACAACCCTGCTTGCTGAAACTGAGAAGGACCTGAAGCACTTGTTATGGAAGGTCAGGGACTGCAGTCTTCAGTATGGATTGAGGCTCAATATCAAGAAAACAAAGATTGCCACCACTGGGCCGATTGTCAGCATCATGATGGATGGTGAAGAGATTGAGATTGTTCACAGTTTTAGTTTGATTGGCTCCACAGTCAACACTCTTGGTGCCAGCAGCCAGGAAATAAAAAGACTTATTGATATGGGAAAGTCTGCCATTAGAGACCTCTCTAAAGTACTGAAGAGCAATGATGCCAGTCTGGAGACTAAGGTGCTCCTGATACTGGTCATGGTCTTTGTAATAGGTTGCTATGCATCAGCGAGCTGGACAATGACTAGGAATGATAGGTGAATTGACTCATTAAGCTATGGTGTTTGAGAAGAGTATTGAATATACCATGGACTGCTAAGAGAGCAAACAGGTCTGTCCTGGAGAGAGTGAAGCCAGGCTGTTCCTTGGAAGAAAGGATTCCAAAGCTTCATGTGACATACTACAAGGAGTGGCCAGTTCTTGGAGAGGGACATCATGCTTGGGAGGGTGGAGGGACAGCACAGGAGAGGAAGACCCTCATTGAGACGAGTTGATTCAGTGACTGGGGACAGGTAATGGGGATAGGTGTGTCAGAGACCATGATATTGGCACAGGATAGGACAGATTTTAGGGCTATTGTACATAGGGTCGGTATGAGTTGCAGGAGATTCAATGGCACATAACAAAAAACACCAACTCCTTATACATGGTTCTGGAAAATTTAACACTAATATTCATGGTAATTTTCTTTATGGGTCTATTCTATTTTGAGGTTCGCTCAACTACTTGTATTTATTCTCTCATTTTTCATTATGCCTGGAAAGTTTTCTTTAGTAACTCTTTTACAATTCTCTTCGTGCTTTCCCCCCTTCCCTTTATTTTTTCTTCCTTTTCTTGTTCTGGGATTGAAATTATGTGCACTATAAAAGGTAGTTTGGTACTTTCTCAAATAGTTGGAAATAGAAATACTATTTGACCCAGCAATTGAATTGTTAGGAAGGTACCCTAAAGAAACCAGAACTATCATTCAAACGGATACATGCACACTCATGTTTATTTTTGTGTTACTTATAATGGCAAAGATATGGACACAGCCTAAGTGCCCATCAACAAACTAATGGATAGAAAAACTATGGTATATTCACACAATGAAATACTATGCAGCACTGAAAAATAATGAATTCATAAAGCATTATATAACATGGGTGACCCTGGAGGACATTATACTGATTGAAATTTTTCAGTCTCAAAAATACAAATATTGCATAACACCATTGTTATGAAGCAGGACTGACATGGGGGGTTTGCAGGAGAACAGGAAAGGAGTGGATAGAGAATGAATACTGTATTGGAATAGATGAGGGAGAGAATTATTTAATAGATAATATCAATAGTCATTATATGGAAGACAATGGTCCATAGTAAGAGGTACATTGCAAAGATGACTGGCGGAGGGAGAGGGAAATGAGGAGAAGGAGAAAATTGTGCAACTACGAATGGATATTAAAAAAACAATGAAAGCAAACTGAAAGAGACAAAAGGGAGAGAAAGAGAAGAAAATATGCCACAATGAATGAATGAAAATATAACTTTTTCACACACTTTCATGAAAATCACACTTCAAAGAAAAAAATTCAAGCCTTGAGTTGCAATACCTAGAAATTATATGGGCAGAATATTGGATGATTCAGGAAGCATCAGTAGAAGATGGAAGGAGCACAGAGTCACTGTACCAGAACTATTTGGCTGACACAGAGAATTTTATGACACAACATATGCTCAAGAAGCAATAAAGGAGAAAGTTTAAGCTGTTCTGAAGTTGTGGTTGTTGTTATGTGCCATTTAGTCAAATACAATTTATTACAACCCTATGCACAATATCTCTGAACCATGCTCTACCCTGAACCAATCTCACTGTCTCTGACATAAATCCCTCATTACCCCAGGTTGTTGTTTTTTGGGGGGAGGTTTGTGTGTCATTTCATCTCATCTGGAGTCTTTCTCTTCTGCACAATCCCTCGACCCCTTTCAAGCATGATATGCTTCTCCAAATATTGATCCCTCTTGGCTACATGCCCAAAGTATGTGTAATGAAGTCTCAAAATCCTTACCTCAAAAGAGCAGCTTCATTTAGCCCTCTCCAGGACAGGCTTGTTTGTTCTTTTGTCAGACCATGATAGGCACAATACTTTTCTCCAACATCACAACACAAACTCATCAATTCTTCCTCTGTCATCCTTGGTCATTGCTCAACTCTCCAATACTTAACAAGTAATTGTGAAGACCATGGTCTGGGTCAGGTGCACCTTAGTCTCTAGACTGACATCCTTGCTATTCAGTATTCTGGAGATGTCCCTGACAGGTGACTCTAAATTGATTAGGACTAATAGCAACCTCTGAAAAAAAAAAAAGATCTGAAGTGTCTCCTGGCCTATGCCATCATCACAATCTCTGACATTCAAGCTCGTTGCTTTAGTCAATCCACCTAGTTGAGGGTCTTCCTCTCTTTTGCTGTCCCTCAACCTTTCCAAGCAAGATGTCATTCTACAAGTAATAGCCTTTCCTAGTAACATGTTCAGAGTATACAAGACAAAGCTTTGTCATCCTTGCTTCCAAGGAGCACTGTGGCTGTATTTTCTCCAAGACATTTGTTCTTTTGGTGGTCCATTGGCTATTCAGTGCACTTCTCCAACACTATAACTCAAAGGCATAATTTTTCTTCTGTCTTTCTCATTAATTGTCCAGCTCCCAGAAGCCTAAGTAATTAAAAAGATCATGATTAGAATAAAATGCACCTTAATTTTCAAACTGATAATGATGTTCCTCAGTAATTTGGAGAGGTCCCTGAGTGCAGACTTTCTGAGTTTAATACATCTCTTGGATATCCTGATTGCTAGTATGTCTTGTGAATTCAAGAAAGATGAAGTAGTTGGAAGTTTTTATCTTTTATTCATCTATTTTCTTTTTTTTAATCTTTTCTCCATTTATTGTGACCTATTGGTCAAGTGGTGAGATTTTTAAAGTTTTTTTAATTGAGCTGTTATCCATATTGAAGGCTGTAGTTTTGGTCAAACATCCTTCTAGGTTGTATAGCACTGGTCTGTCCATTTGCTTTAAAGAGGTAACTTAAGATTGCTGTGATGCTGAACACTGTGGCACTGATGTGCCAAATGCAATAATGGTTACCCATGGTGGACAATGTTTGATGGAGCTCCCCAATTAAAACAAGCTTGGAAGAAGGAATGGCATCCACTTCCAAAATAGCTTTCGTCCTGAAACCCTATAACCTGGAGAAATGATGAAAGATATTAATATTCAGGTCCTTCGTTCATAAGGTTGCTATGAGTCGCCTACAACTCAATAGCCCTTAACAAGAACGACAACATTGTATGATCTTCTGTAGTGTTTCAACACCAGTTCAGCAAACAAGAATATGCCTGTCACCCACATACTGAAGGTTATTGATGAGTCTTCCTCCAATCGTGATTCACATTCTTCTTCATAGAATAAAGTTTCTCAATTAATTTGCTCAGCATGTTGTTGTTGTTATGTGCTCTCAAGTAGCCTACAACTCATAGCAACCCTATGTACAACAGCTCTGAAGCCTGCCTATAATGATACAGTCTCACTGACCTCGACAGACCTACTTTCATTACTCCAGTTACTGTCAATCCATCTCATCTGGAGTCTTCCTCTCCTGCACAGTCCCTCCATCATTCCAAGAATTATGTCCTTCTCCAAGGACCTGTCTCTCCTAGCCATGTGCCCAAAGTATGCACAGCAGAACTTCAAAATCCTAGCCTCTAAGGAAAAACTTAGTTTCACAGTTTCTGAGACAGACCTGTTTGTCCTTTTAGCAGTACGTGGTGAAGTCAATACTCTACTCCAGCACCACAACACAAAGGTGTCAATTCTTCTTCTAACATCCTTTATCATTGCCCAGCTGTCTGATGCAGAACAAGTAATTACAAAGGCTATAGCCTGAATGAGGCACACCTAGGTTTCTATACTGACAACTAATTCTCAGTACTCTGAAGTAACCACAGATTTTCACAGTGCAACTTGTCTTTTGATTTTCTGACTCCTGGTGCCAGAGGGTTGATTGAATATCTGAGCAAAATAAAATTGTTAACAACCTCACTCTCTTCTCCATGTATCATGGTGCTGTCATTGGCCTATTGGTATGAATCTTGTCGTCATCTTCTTTTTTTTTTTTTTACTTAAAAGAGGAGTCTTTGTCTTCTTGACGTTTAGCTTCAATCCATAGTGAAGAGCAAAGTCCTTAACTTTCTGTAGCGAGTGCTTAGGGTTTTTCTCAGTTTCGGCAAGCACAATTGTGGTATTTGCATATAGCAGATTGTCAACGATTCTGCCTCCAATCCTGATGGTTCTTTTATCCTATCCTAATAAAGCCTAGCCTCTTGAATTATCTGTTGCACGTATAGATTGGAAAAGTACCATGAAGTGTTGCCTTGCTGTGTTCTGAGCATTGCTTCCTGGTCTGAGGATGGGTTTCATATGAGCACAATCAAGGGTTCTGGGATTCCAATTCTTCTCAAGGTTAACCACAATTTGTTGTAATCGACAGAGTAAAATGTCTTTGCATAGTCAATGAAAAACAGAAAGACATTCCTCTGTTGCTATTTGCTTTCAGCCAAGATCCATCTGACATTGGTGATAATGTCTCTAGTGCCACGACCGGTTCTAAACCAAACTTGTATTTCTGGTAGTTATCTATTGATCTAGCTATTCCATTTGCTTTTTAAAATGTAATGTTCTGCAGGATTTTCCTTGTGTGTGATCAATAATTTCCACACTCTGTTGGTTCACTTTTACTTCCAATCAGTTGACCAGGCAGTTGTCCTCCATATATCTAGGCACAACATGGTGAGCACATCCAGGGTAGCATTTGTTTGTTGAAGTATGTCAATTGTTATTCCATCAATTCCTGGGGCTTTGTTTTCTGCCAATTCCTTCAGAGCAGCCTGAACTTTCTTCTTCATCACAATTGCCTTTCGATCACATGTTGTTTCATGAAGTTCTTATGTTAGAAGTACCAATTCTTTTTGGTAGAGAGGCTCTGTGCACTCCTTTCATCTATTTTTTAATTAAATTTTTATTTTACACTATTTACTCGCAAAGTTCAGGTACATTGACTTTCACACAGGATCTTTCCCATTTCCTTTATCTACCCCCCCCACCACCACCAATTAAAGCTGCAACCCCATGTTGAGGAAATACCAATTTTGCTAAGTATCTTATCAGGAAAGGGAGTTGGTTTTTGTCAAATACCTTTTCTGCATTAATTGCTAAGATCATATAGTTTTTGTTATTTGCTTGGTTAATGTAGTGAACTACATTGTTTTTCTTATCTTGAAGCAATCTTGCATAGCTCTTATGATTCTCACTTGGCCATAATTAATTATTTTTTATGTGCTTATGGATTCTATTGGATGGGATTTTGTTAAGGGTTATTCCATCTTTATTCATGAGATATATTGGTCTTAGTAGGTTTGGTTTTTATTTTTTTTTATAATAGCTTTGCATTTTTTACATTTGGGCTATGATTGCTTCACAGAATGAATCTGGATGTGTTCCTTCTTTTATTTTAAAATATTTTAAGTAGAATTGGTGATAGATCTTCTCTGAATGTTGAGTATAATTCTGCTGTGAAGCCATGTGGTCCAGGACTTTTATTATGGGGAAGTCTTTTATGATATGCTCAGTTTCTTCTTCTGTGTTGTGTCTAGTCAAGTGTTCCACATCTGTCCTTGTCAATCTGAGTAGGGTATGAATTTCAAGGAATTCATCCATTCCTCTAAGGTTTTTTAATTTATCAGAATACAGCTTTTCATAATATTCTAATATCAATTTATTTACTTATCTCTGGATCTTTTGTGATGTCATCTCCATAATTCTTAACTGATTTTTCTGTGTCTTCTCTTTTTTTCCTTGGTTAAGTTTGCCAATGGTGTGTCAATTTTATTGACTAAAAAAAAAACACCCAGATTTTGGTTTTATTGATGATTTCAATTGTTTTTCTGTTTTCTATCTCGTTGACTTCGGCTCTTGTCTTTATAGTTTCCTTTTTTCTAGAGGCTGTTGGATTAGAGTGTTGTTCTTTTTCTATTTAATGGAGGTATTAATTTTTCATCTTTCATACATTTTTATGTGTGTTCCTATTTCTATGAACTCCCCCCTGAGGACTGCTTTAACTGCATCCCAGAAGTTTTGCTATGTTGTATTTTTGTTTGTTTCAAAGAACTTTTTTAATTTAAGTTTTTATTTCTTTTATAACCCAGTCATGTTTTAAAAGAGTGTTATTTAGTTTCCACATGGGTGGTCTTGCAAGCTTTACCCTCCTGTGGTTAATTTCTAGTTTTATGGCATTGAGGTCTGAGAAGATATTTTGTATTACTTTCAGTGATTTTAATTAGTTCAGGCTTTCTTTGTGCCCTAAGGTGTGATTGATTCTGGAGAATTACCATGTGCACTTGTCAAGAAATTGAACCGACTTGTAATTTGGTGCAATACCTTGAATATATCCACAAACAGTTAGTTGGTTAATTGTATAGTTTAGATCTTCTGTATCTTTGTTAAGTTTGAGTTTAACTATCCTTTGGTGAGAGTGGTGTGTTGAAATCTGTATTGTGGTGCTATTTCTTTCTTCAATTCTGTTAACCATTGTTTTATGCATTTTACAAGTCTATAATTTGGTACATAAAGGTTTAGCAAGGTTATAACTTCTTATCTATTGTGATTTTAATCAATATGTAATACCCTTTCTTATCTTTTATGTTGGTTTTCATTCTGAAATTTATTTTATCAGAGATTAGTCTTCTCACTCCTGCTTTTCTGTGGATGCCATTGCTTGGTATATTTCTTTTCCTCCAGGATTTGATTTTGAGTCTGTATTTCTCTCCATTTTTTAGATGTGTCTCTTATAGGCAATATATTGATACATATTTATGGGTTGTGTTGAGGTTTTTTTTTATCCATTGTACTACTCTTTTTCTCTTAATCGATGCATTTAGTCAATTCACATTAAGTGTGATTATTGTCAGGCCATATTCTACTCTTGCCATTTTGCTGTGTTTCTGGTTACTATGGTACATCTACTTTCCTTTGGGTCTCCATGTGACAGACTTCACTTAAAATTTCTTGTAGTTTTGGTCTTGTTTTCACATATCCCTTAAGTTTTTTCTTTTCTGAAAAGGATTTAATTTCTCATTCATATTTGATGGAGAATTTTCTTGTGTATAGGATGCTTAGGGAGCTCTGGTGGCCTACTGGCAAGAAGCAGTGCTATAATCCATAAATCACTCGGTTCGAAGCCACCAGCTGCTCCACAGGAGAAGGATGGACAATCTCCATGCAATTGACTGCCTCTGAAAGCCCACTGGAGGATCAGCTGTGGCTTGGTTCTGACTCAATTGTAGACAACAACATAGGATCTTTGGCTGGAAATTGTTTTCTTTCAACTTTCTGTTTATGCCATCCCATTGTCATAGCTATCAGGGTTTCCACTGAGAAATCAGTGGAAATAATTTCATTGTTTCCCCTCTACAGGTGACTCTGGTTTGTTGTGTGTGTTTTTTTGTTTTCTTTTTTCATGCTGCTTTTAGTATTCTATCTTTATCTCTTCATTTGGAGAATTTGACTATGGTATTTCTTGATGTTTTCCTTTATGGGTCTAGTCAATTTGATGTTTACAGTGCTTTTAGAATGTGGATGTCCTTATTCTTCAAAATACCTGGGAAGGTTTCTTCTAGTACTTCTTCCACAATTTTCTCAGTGACTTTTCTTTCACTCCAATGTACTGGAATTCCAGTCATTATGTATGTTGTTTCTTTTGATGTCATCCCAAATGATTCTCAAGTTTTCTTCATTTACTTTACTTTCATCTCTGATTTTTCATATATTTTGTTTCCACTAAGGCTCAGTCTTCCAGCTCACTGACTCTGTGTTCCGTCTCTTTGGTTTTATTTCTTGTCCCACTAGTATGTTGAATACTTGTGCCATTTCAGTATTAATATTCTGGATTGAATTTTCATTCTTTTTTGTTATTTACAGAACTGTGTTAGCTGTACCTTCTATGTCTTAAGATTATTTTTTAAGTACTTGTACCTCGTCTATACTATCAATTCTTTCTTCTAATTTTTTGCATTTTCTTTCTTAGCTGTTCAAGTTGTTCCATATCTTTTTTTGTGTGTAGGGGGGACTACTATATCTGGGAGTATTTTCTCTCTTAATGACTTCTGCTGTTTTTCCATCATTTGCATCTTCTTCTGTAGCTGTTCAAATAACTTCATACCAACATATTTCTTCTCATTCTCTGTATCTGGAGTATTCATTGCGACTGCATTTTTAAGGAGAAGGATTATTTTGTTTTCTCAGGTAACTAAGGTGTGCCTGATATATGCCATGGTCTTTGAAATCACTTGCTATGCATTGGAGAGCTGGAGAATGACTAGGGATGATAGAAGGAGAATTGATGCCTTTGAGCTGTGGTGTTGGACAAGAGTGTTGAGTATACCATGGACTGCTAGGAAAACAAACAGGTTTGTCTTTGAGAGGGTGAATCCAGGATGCTCTTTGGAGGCAAGGATTCTGAAACTTCACCTGGCATACTTTGGACATGTTGCAAGGAGGGACCAGTCCTTGGAGAGGGACATCATGCTTGGGATGGTGGAGGGACAATGCAGGAGAGGAAGACCCTCGATGAGATGGATTGATTCAGTGACTGGGGTAATGGGGATGGGAGTGTCGGAGATTGTGAGACTGGCACAGGACAGGACAGATTTTAGGGCTATTATACATAGAGTCACTATGTGTTGCAGACGACTCAATGGCACATAACAACAACACGATGATTGAGATAGACTGCTGATTTCTTGACATTGTGTGAGTCTTTTCTTGGTAGTTGTTAGGTTGTTGTAACTCTGTAATGATCTATGGTACTGTGATATTTTGTGAAAAACTTGTATATTGCTATTTCCCTTTTGGGAACAATAGTAAACCTGGAGCAGGGCAACTGTTGCCCTCTTATAATCACAGTTCCATCTGGCTTCTTCACTTGAGCTTAAGAAATCCCATGTATTGTAGCTGTTGTTGTTTGTTTTTTTGTGCCGTCGAGTCCATTGTGACTCATAGCGACCCTGTGTACAACAGCCCTAAACTCCGCTCTGTCCTGTGCCAATCTCACTGTCTCCAACACTCCAATCCCAATTATCCCAGTCACTGAATCAATCCAGGTCATAGAGGGCCTTCCCCTCCTGCACTGTCCCTCCACCCTCCCAAGCATGATGTCCCTCTCTAAGGACCAGTCTCTCCTCACAACATGTCCAAAGTATGTTAGACGGAGCCTCAGAATCCTTGCCTCCAAGGAGCCAGTTGTTTTAACCCTTTCCAGCACAAATCTGTTTGTTTTCCCAGCAGTCCATGGTATTCTAAATACTCTTCTCCAGTACCACAGCTCAAAGGCATCAATTCTCCTTCTATCTTCCTTGGTCATTGTCCAACTCTCTGATTAGATGGAGGGCTGGTCAAAGGGAGATAGATGTGAAGGGAGGGGGTAGAAGTGGATGGGTATCCTGGTGGATGGTGGAGCAGGGAAATAAGTGGGTAAAGACACATGTGAGAAAGGCAGGGACAACACTGACACTAAAGTTAACTCCGCAATAAGGGATATGCCTTTAACTTGCTGTTCTGTCTGATACTTCTCTAAATCTGAACATTCACATTAAGACAGACTAGGAAGAAGGATTGGCCATCCACTTCTGAAATAGCAGGCCTCTGAAAACCCTATGTATGTATTGTAGCTAGACAATAGTATTTAAGGCCAAAGTGCCTGTGAAATTGGTGTTCCTGGTGGAGGACAGTGGGAGCAGAGGTTGGACAATCTTCAGGTGGCAGGGCAGCACTGGCTCTAAGTGGTAGGGCAGGAGCCTAGTGCTCTGAGAGGCAATGAAGTTTAGGACACACTAGAATTGAAACCTCTAGACCTGTAAGGCAGCAGTTCTGTCACTGGAAGACCCCTGATGAGATGGGTTGATTCAGTGACTGGTGTAATGGGGGTGGTGTGTCAGAGACAATAAAATTGTAATAGATTAGAGCAAAGATTAAGGCAGTTGTATATAGGGTCACTTTGAGTCATAAGTGACTTGATGGCACATAACAACAACAATTTCATTTTATTTTATTTTTGTTATCAGTCTCACAAAAAGCTACCCCCATTATGCCAGTCAACCCATCTCATCAAGGGTCTTCCTCTCCTGCCTTGTCCCTCTACTCTCCCAAGCATGACGTCCCTCTCCAAGGACTGGTCCCTCCTTGCAACACTTCCAAAGTATGTCAGATGAAAGTTCAGAATCCTTGCCTCCAAAAAGCAGGCCAGTTTAACCCTCTCCAGGACAAATCTGTTCATTCTCTTAGCAGTCCATTGTATATTCAATATGCTTCTGCAACACCACAGCTCAAAGGCATCAAGTCTCCTTCTATCATCAGTAGTTAGTGTCCAGCTCTCTGAAGCATAGCAAGTGATTGCAAAGACCATGGCTTGTATTAGGCACACCTTATTCTCCAGACTGACACCATTACTCTTCAGTACTTTTCAGAGGTCTATAACAGCAGACTTTCCCAATGCAATATGTCTTTTAATTTCCTGGATGCTGGTGCCAAGATTGTTGATTGTGAAGCCACACAAACTAAAGCTGTTTAAAATCTCAAGCTCTTCACCATCTATCACAATGTTGCCAATCAGCCCAGTGGTAAGAATCTTTGTTTTCTTGATATTGAGGTTCAATCGAGCTTCAATTGCAGGCTGTAGGCCTTGACCTTTTGCAGCAAGTGCTTCAGATCCTCCTCAATTTCAGCAATCAGGGTTTTGCCATCTGCATAATGCAGATTGTTGATGAGTCTTCCTCCAATACTGATGCCACATATCTCCTCATAGAGCCAGCCTCCCGGATAATCTGTTCTGCATATGGATTGAAAAGGCATAGAGATGGGACACATCCCTGGCATACAACCTTCACAATAATAATATTATTGATTTATTATTATTATATTAATATAATAATATTATATCAATAATATTATTA
>NW_006399886.1:5490742-5498724 GCF_000299155.1 Elephantulus edwardii | reverse complement strand
ATACATTGTTTTATATAATTATTCATATATATTGTGTTTTATATAATTAATTATTACTGAGGAAGCTTTGGTGGCCTTGCAGTAAGAACCTATGCTGCAATCCCAACGGCAGGTAGTCCAAATTCATCAGTTGCTCTGTGGGAGAAGGATGGGCAATTTCTTCTCTTGACAGTTACTGTCTCTGAAACCCCAATAATGGATCAGCTATGAGTGGATTCTAATCCAACAGCACTTGACAAAACATTTATAAATGCTGTTTTTAAAAATGAATATACATTGTGTTTTATACATTAATTCACATACATTGTATTTTACAGAATCAATTTTTCTTTTCTTTCACTTCCTTCTTCTACACTCCTTTTCTCTCCTTCTATTTTCTCTTCTGAGCCATTATACATATCCTGTACTTATTTACTAATTATAATAGCTGTATTATTCTTCTGCTAATTCTTTCAAGGCTGATGCTATCTTATTCTGATCCTTTGCAATGTTCATAGAGTGTACATTCAATCTCTGATTTCCAGATTGCCCACATATTCCCAGCTACCCTCCTATTTTCACAGTAATATTTGTGCAATATTTGTCCTTTTTGACTGAGTTGTTTTACTAATCATGTTTCCAAGTCTCTCCCATTTTGCATAGTATTTTACTAATATACTTTTTAACAGAAATAAATAACATTATTTATGACTGATACATACACATTTTTCACTAACACAAACCTTTTTGTTTTGGGCTAATAAAACCTGATTTCTTAACTGCTGGTACCAAGGGTGTTAACTGTGAATCCAAGTAGGATGAAGATGCCTTAAATTGTGTAAGTCTACTATCAAGGACCTCTCCAAATGGTAGTTCCATGTAAAGACTAGTAAATTTGATTCAAACCATGGTCTTTACAATTTATTCCTATGCATCTGAAAGTTGACAATAAATAAGCATGACTGAAGAACAATTGATGCATTTGAATTGTGAAGTTAGTGAAAAGTACTGTATATCCTATAGACTGCTAAAAGAACAAACAAATGTGTCTTCAAGGAATTACAACTAGAGTCCTCCTTAGAGGAAAGATAAAGAAACTTCTTTTCATTTTCTTTTGGCATATTTTTAGGAGGAAATATTCCTTGGAGAGAGACATCATGCTGTGGAGAGGGAAAAAGACTGACAATGAAATGGATTGACACAGTGACTACCAAAATGAGCTTGAGTATGACTGAGGCATAGAACACAGCAAGATTCTTATCTGCTGTTTATCAGGTCACTAGGAGTTGAAGTCAATGTGAGGATGCCTAACAACAACAAGTTTCAATGTTCAAGTTGATTTGAATATATAAATACGGTTTTCATAAATGGGTTCTATGTGATTTCCCCTTCAGTTTGAATTCTTGCTACAAAAACTGATTTTCCTGAAGCTTAATTTCATAAGATATTAGGAAAACTATGGACAAAGAAATTGAAGGGAGTAGCTGTATTTGTTTAAAATAGCGGGGGTGGGGGGGGATAAAATCCTATCCTCTACATAGACGATTGGGGCATAAAACCCACAAGTAGATAAATATAAGAATTACACAACAGGATTCATTGCTATTTTTAATCTATTTTTTGTGGTTATATAAGGATAATATATAATCTCCAAAAAAGTGATTCCAGTATCATTCATTATAACATGAGAAACAGGTAGAGCATTCAACATATTTATTTTAGAAAGAAATTTCTTGTGAGACAATAGCAAAAATCTTTAAATATCTGAAACAGCATTATGGAGATGGTCTTTCAATATGGATTTTCTAGCACTGAATGTGGATGACTGACTCATCGTGTGGCCTTCAGAGGGCATGTTGGCTTATACTAAATAAGATTGCCTAGGAAAACAAACAGATTTGTCCTGGAAAGGGTTAAACCGAGTGGCTCCTTGGAGGCAAGGATTCTGAGGCTCCGTCTAACCTACTTTGGACATGTGAGGAGAGACCGGTCCTTGGAAAAGGACATCATGCTTGGGAGGGTGGAGGGACAGCGCAGGAGAGGAAGGCCCTCTATGAGGTGGATTGATTCAGTGATTGGGATAATTGGGATGGGAGTGTCAGAGACAGTGCGATTGGCACAGGACAGAGCGGAGTTTAGGGCTGTTGTACATAGGGTCACTATGAGTCGCAAGCGACTCAATGGCACATAACAACAAAACAACAACAATCTACTAGTCTGCAATTAGACTGGCCAGTCTCAACAATCTATAGGAAGATTGTCTAGTCTCATGAATAAATTTAATAGCGCTAGCCACACAGAGATTGGAATTCATCCCAGCCAGAGAAGAGGAAACAGACACCCCTTCCCCCAATCTGGTGAAATATAGGACATGCTTCAGACAGCAGCAGCCATGGCTGAACTGCAGAAATGATTAAAAAGGGGTTTTTGTTGATAGGGAGGGAGCCAATACTGGCAGGACTGACAACTTTTTGAACAATTGTAGAGGAAAGCCAATATTGGCAGTATTGAGAACTTGGAAACACTTGCCGGCAACTTGCTTGAGGTTGAGGTTCCTGTGTGCACATTTTAGTAGTTACCTTGCTTATATTCTGTCATTAATTTGTATTAAAGACTTTGCTACTTCCCCAATAAGGTCCTATATAGTTCATGAGCTATCACAACAGATTTCAAACCCAGTAAAGTAGTAAAATTGGTGTTAAGATGAGAAGAAAGAGGTATGGGAGTATGGAGTACATGTCTGGCCTAATGTAAATTGATTTTGTGTTATTGATGCTGTGGATGGGATGGTCCCCCCCGTCAAGTTGGTAAAGGACAGATACGATGCTTGTCATGTAGCCCTTACTATTTTTATAAGTATAATGTCAAAAAAGGAAGAATTTGGAAAACATATGAAAATTTAAAATTCCACACAGTTTTTTGTCTGTTTCATTTTGTTAACATTAAAATGTACAATTAACCAAAATGGAAAAGATTGCTTAGGCAAAAGATTAGCTCATGGTAGATAGTCATGGCATATATAATTGCATTAAAAAGTGACATAAAACCTTCAAGTAGCAGACTGGTCACAGAAATTGGTAATATGAGGATCACTATTTATCATAGTATTTCTATAATTTTATATAACTAAATACCAAAACTGTCTTAAATGAACTAGTGACTCCTAATTTTGTCTATAACTGTGAATTTAAAAGATGTATATCACACATTGGATTGTTAAAACTTATTATACAAATATTTTTTCCAAAAATAATGTCTCATTAAGAAAATAGTGGTGAAACTTCATAAATATTTCAAGCAAAATCTGTAAATGATAAACTAAATAGGAATTATATGCTTGAGGGCAGACATTGATTGAAAGAAAACATCTTGGGTTTTGATATATTATGTTCAATAGTGACTCTACTGTCAAGCTATATTCATTGTCCTGCAGCTAGTTAATTCCTCATTGCAATAACATAGGTAAAAGAAAATGTCGTTTTTTTTACTTTAATCATCAATTAAAAAGTGACAGTCAAGGACAGTAGTATTTGGGAAATCAGAGCTTGACAAATTGCATTACATTTTTGAATCATGACATGGAATTAAAAGAACAGGTAACCAGGTGTTTTTATGCAACTTGCATTTGAGAACTAATTTCTAATGGTGAAATATTACTTAGAATGTGTATAATTTACCATTAGTACACCAAGCACTGCTCAAATTCTGTTGCAACAAATTTCTATGTCCATATGAGAACAAATTTACCATTGAAAATAAAATTATCCCATTCTTTTAATATTTTATTGACATGAAACCTAATATCTGGTTGTTGCAAATATGTGTGACAAGAAAATTTCTTGCTTTTCATCTAAAGTTTATATAATGTGCTTAACAGTTTTTATGCAGAGTTAAATGAATGAGCATTAAAACATGTATATATGTAGGTTAATGGAAACACAAAAATGGGAAATTTCTAGCTAGGTATTTATGATTGGATTACAAATAAATATTAATTTAAGAATCTGAGATATATACAAGGAAAGAAAAGATGAAGACTCATTAACTTTCAAATGGTGAATATATATGTCATAAAGATGACAAGGAAAATAAGATGCAAAATCAGAGTAATTTATGGAATTTTAAGGTTTCTGTGCACATATAGGAATCAGGAATTATCGATTATATTAATAAATATCTATATGCAGTATATGTGATGTTACATCATGATTTCATAGGTTCTAATAAATGTGACCTTCAGCAAGATAACAGGTTGAAACAGTTTGAAATTTAATTATGACATAACTATAATCTCATTGTTCAATAGACTATAGAATAAGCACCAAACATGTAGAGGAAGGACATGTTTGATCTGTACAAGATAATTTGTCCCATCCACTTGATTTAGGATTTTATAGAGAGAGGTCTTTCTGGTAAAGTCACATGAAATATAAAAAAGGTTTAATTATGGCTCTATGCCAAAATATCCATCTGTATGATACAGGGTTCAGATCCATGTTCATAGAGTCACTATGAGTCATTGTAGATGGTACGTAACAAAACCATCACCTTAAAAAAAATCTTCAAGTCAGATATCACCAATTTCAAAGCCTTGTACTATCTGCAGTATAATTTTTGTTACAATATTAGCACCAGGGAACCCCAGAAGCTTGGTGTTTCAGGAATTGTTCAGATAAAATGCATGCCACCCCACTCTGGGGGTTTTAATCCACTAGTGTTAAAGAGCAAGAAAGATGGCCGGTCTCCTCGCATGTGATTTACAGCCTTGAAAACTTGCTGGAAGTTCAACTATGGGTTTGTTCTGACTAGATAGTGGTGAGTTTGAAGTTTTATATGAGAACTAGTATGACCCTTGATGTCTGTCATCTAAATCCATCATAGAAAAACATCTAAAATTGTTCTGTACTGATTTCTGTAAGCATGTACTCTTTAAAAAAAATATCTTTTTAAACGGTAAGGAACACAGAGGCTTTTACGCTTTTACTAGCTAATGTAGCTGATGTTATTTGCCACAGATTCACAACTGACTCATAGATGATATTCTGGTTGGTTTTCAGAGGTTCTATCAGCCCAGGAGGAGATTGCCCTTCTTGTTTGATCAAGCTGATGGATTCAAACGCTTGCCTGTGGATTAGAAGTGCAACTCCTTACCAGCAAGCTCTGCAACTAAAAATAGTAGATCACGATTTAGAATTAGTTGCGGTTTGTGTTTTGTTTTTTTGTTTTTTTCCTTCCCAAGTCCTTGTTTATCTACTTTATGTTTTCTTTCATTTTTCCTTTTCACCTCTTTATCAAGCCCATGACATCAGATTTACAAACATATTTCTCTAAACATTATAGTACAAAATAGTGTTAGCAAACTTTTCTAGTAACTATAGGAGTGTGGCTTGCACCCTGATTGCTTTTTCTTTATATTCTCTTCACAATATTCTAACATAAAAATATTAGACTCACTATGGAGAGTAAAATGGCATGCATTGACATAGTAACTAGGTTAATGGGGGTAGAAGTGTCAGATAGAGTGAGAATGGCTGAGAATTGGGCAGGGTTAGCAGCATACATGACTCTACAATGCTCTTGGCACCAGAAGCCCCTCGATTTTAGCTTGTGTGAGATGCAAGAACTGGGCCATACATCTCAGTGATAATCATGAACTATTCTCTCTTTCTCCATCTTCCCCTATATTAAACTATTGATCTGAACAGAGAAATTATTTTTTTGTTTCCAGGTTGTTTGTCAAGGAAACATGCCTCTGATAGATCAGGAATTAGCACCAGTGACAAGTTAATAATAACAATCCTTTTCTAAGAATGTCATGTGTAGTGTCTGAATGAGTTGTATTAAATCAAAAACCTCCTTCTCTCCTCCTTCATCATGTGTCAAATATTCCTGTATGCATACCTACTCCTTTAGCAATTACTTAGGCAGTTACATACATATAATTAAAAATGGCATCATAGTAATACCTTGAAAATGTGTAAGTTTCTGTCAAAGAATAACAACTTAGAAAATATCGCATATCTTATTATATTTGCTTTATATTTTAAGCAAGTTTAATTAAATGTTTGCAAAAGACCTAAACTACCAATGTTAAAAGACGATTACAGCATATTTTTAATGACTTTAACTCTTGTTTGTGTTCTTTCTGCATTTTAACCATAGATTATATGTATTGAATATTTACTCAACACTGAGCACTATGAAAGGGGAACATTGGGCGGTCTAGTGGTAAGAAGGTTGTGTTGCAATGTGGGTCAAATTTCCCACCTTCTCCAAGGGAGATGAGTAAGCAATCTCTTTTGTGATTTACTGCCTCTGAAAACCCGCTGGAGGATTGGCTATGGGTTGATTCAATTGGACAGTACACAACAAGAAGCACTATACAAGGTATGATGTAGCCAAGTGAATAAAGAGTTGTTTCGCTATCCCAAAGACAAATCTACCACCTTTTCCATGAAAGAAAGATGGAAAGTCTCTATTTGTGATTTACAGCCTCTGAAAAGGCTACGAGTCAGCTACGAGTTCCTACTTAATAGCAATGAATGGGTGAGTGAATGAGAAAAACACTGTATACCTAGTTACTGTTGCGTGTCTCAAAGTTGAAATCAACTCCTTTCTCCTATGAAGCAGCTGGTGGATTAAAACTTTGTGTCTTTGGCTTGGTAGCACAACTTTTTATCACTAGCTACCAGAATTCCCCACCCCAAAAGTATGAATAATGATTACAATTATGAGTGAAATATCAGATGATTTTTGAAATACATTGTCTATAATGTTAACTTTTTAACAGTTATTTTTTCCACAATTGCTAAAAATCTCTAATTTTTAAAAAACTGTAACATATAAATATGTATTTTTAAAACCTTCAAAGCATAAACAATCATTTTGCAGAGCACAAGATCTACTGAGGACTCCAAAAGGGGCAAAATTAAGTTACTTGTTAGTAGTTTTCTTTTTCTTTATAAAATAAAAAGGCAAAAATTATGCAAATTCCTGAAAGCAATATTACAGAAGTAGATTTCAGGCAGGGCTAAGTACTAGTATATTAGAAAAAATAGTACAGTGGGGAAAAATCATTTGCATGCCATTTTTGACTGAGAACTATAAGTTTGTTTTCTTTCATTGTGATACTAGTCACTTCTGTCTGAGTGAGATGACTTGTGGCTGACATACCTGGTGAGGAAACAAGTTTGCAAATTACTTACAAGTTTCCAGAATAGTATATGAATCCCTTTGAGACAGACTAAGGGGAATTCTTGATTAATCTGACAAGATCATCAAGCTTATCAAGTGGTATCATTTGCAGAGGTGGTACTTTCTGGAATCTAATGGCAAAGGTGTCTTTCAAGTCTACAATAAATGTTATTGTATTTTCAACTCTATAAGTTGTTTTATCCTTTGGCAGTTTAAATAAATCTAAAGTTTTCCTTTTAAATATTTTTCCATCATTTACATTGCTATTTCATTGGCATAACAATCTACATTTTATATTTTGCTGTGGTTTTTTTAAAAAAATACTTATTTTATCTTATCTAGATTAGATGAACTTCTTCATTCATGACCATATACTCTTGTTCAAATGTTATTTCTTTAAGATCTTCTGTATCTGCCAAATCCTTTCGATATAATGATTCAGTATATTCCTTCCGTCTTCTTTTAATACTTCCTGGATCATTTAATATTCTGCCAAAGGGATCCTTGATTATAACAACTCTAGGTTTGAATTTGTTCTTCAGTTCCTTGAGCTTAAGAAATACTGAACAAATTAGCCCTTTTGGTTTTCTGACTCTAGCTCCTTGCACATTGCATTGTCATATTTTGCTTTGGCATCCCGTGCTGCCTTTTAGAATCTTCTGTTCAGCTCTTGAGTATGTTGAATTTTTCCTTGTGCTTTGACTTCTCTACACTCCAGTGCAATCTTCAGAGTTTCTTCTGACATCTATTTTGGTCTTTTCTTCCTCTTCTGTCTTTGTAATGACCATTTGCACTCTTACTGGATGATA
>NW_006399886.1:5488022-5488552 GCF_000299155.1 Elephantulus edwardii | reverse complement strand
TTTTTTCATGTCTAATCATCTGTAATTCAAATGTAAAGTTCAATACAAGCCATATGTAGGGCTTGAGATGTGTTATTCTCTTAAAACAATATAGGGGAATGCAACAGAATTATCTTTCCACTTTTTCTTCAAAAGCTTTCAAGCAAAAGGATAGCTTATGGCCAATAAAGGGCCATTTAGCCAAATGCAGTCTTCCCCTTACTAATGGTTCTGACATCCACTCTATTATCTTAATATAATTAACTAAATCAGATTTACAGTCAGACCATTTAACCATTTAAAAATACTTAGCACCAGTTTGTTCCCTATAATTACAAACAAATCATGAATGGCTTCAAAATGTACACTTTTGAAAACAAGCAGATAGTTATTTAAAGAAAGTAGATCCAGGAGGTATCAAAAGAAGATGGAAGGAATATACTGAGTCATCGTACTGAAAGGAATTGACAGATACAGAAGAATTTAATGAAATAGCATTTGAGCCAGAGCCTATGGTGATGAAGGCAGAAGTTCAAGCTGCTTTGAAGGAA
>NW_006399886.1:5480715-5484128 GCF_000299155.1 Elephantulus edwardii | reverse complement strand
GCAAACTAGAACTGTTAACTGTCTCAATCTCTTCACCATCCATAATGAGGCTGCCAATTGTCCCAGTGGTGAGTATCATTGTTTTCTTGATGTTGAACTTCAATTCCTATTGAAGAGTGCAGTCCTTGACCTTCTACAGCAAGTACTTCAGGACCTCTTCAGTTTCAGCAAGCAGTGTTGTGTCATCTGTATAATGTAGGTTGTTGATGAATCTGATCCCAGCAAAGTTTTTAGTTTGTTTAAATTATTGAAACAGCAATATTTTTGTTTACATGAAAGTTTGCATATATGCAACTAGTTTTATAGGTGCAGTTATAAATATCACTTTTTATAATTGGCCCCTCTCATTGCAAGCTAAATAAGTGGATTTTCGTCCTGTCCCCTAAAGCATATGCTAAATACACAGGTCATCCTAATTCTTTTTCTACATGCAGTCTCTTGTTCTGTAATGAAAGGTCCCTGATGATAAGGTGTATGTCATATTCATCTCAATATCCTGAGGATTTAATATTATATAGGGCATGTAGTATGAACTCAGTGGATATTTGTTGAGTTCTGTGCAGAGTAAATAAAAGGAACTTTATTTATTTAAAAAAATACCTTTGCAATTCTTTGTCACATTATAAGCATCACATTTAAGTTGTGCAAATTTAGCCTAAGACTAAAAATTTGATATGATCTTTCAAGGGAAAAGGGGAAATACCTCAAAAGTTCTATGAATTAAGAAACCATCATGGATATCCCAGTACTAGCAGGCCATGTCCAGCTGTTTATCCATAGCACCCACAGGTGCCCAAAATATATTGCATTTACTGTATCCTACCGTCAATGATGATGGGGTTGATTGATGAGTTCAGGATTGTTCAAACATATGATATCGTTTTAAAGCTGACATCAGTTTCCTCCAGCCTGACAAACTGGTTGTTTCCCCTAGAACTCTATTTTTATTTCTTTAGTCATGTAAAAAACTTTAAACTATTTACTAGGAAAGAAAGTGCATCTTTACTGATTAGTATTCACTTCTTTGAAATACTTTTCTCAGTTGTCTGTAGTTCTTTTTTGTATTAACACTTACCTCTCTGAAGATGTTTTACAGTTACACATAATTGAATCAGCATTTATCTTTTTGAAGATTTTTTTCTTGATTATATGTAAACTATACCACAAGATGTTTGTTGAACTAAAACATCTTACCCAAATAGAAAAGCCATTAGTTCCTCTTAACTGGGATGGCAGTTTTTTAAGAGATTCTCTCTGTCCTTCCAGATCTGCAATAAAGTGTTATGGATATTACAATCCACTTATCTTATTGCAATTGACTAGGAAAGAACCCCTTGCATTGGTAACAATGAGATGGATTGATACAGTATTTGTGACAACGAGTTCAAGTGTGTCCGGGTTGATAAAGATGATGCAGGGTCAGGAAAGGGTTCATAGGATCACTATGAATTAGATTTATTTGGATGCAACTTAGCAACTACAGTCTAAATTCCTGACTCCCAAAACTGTGAGAAAAAGTAGTTGATGCTTCATTCTATGATTTTTGTTAGTTAAAAACAGAAGACTGACACAACCAGTGGGGGGGAAAAAGAAGAAAGTAACCAAACATAAATAATAAATTTTGATTAAGATATTGCAATAATGTTAATTAACGGTTATTCTCTCATATGAAGTTACTGCTTTTTTCTTTCTACTTCTATAAAAGAAAGCTAACTTCTTGGAAGCATTACACATAAACTGTATTTGTTGCTTACTTAAACAGGAAATGAGACTTCTAGGACACCTGAGGTTTAACAGATGGCCTGCCAAAGACAATCAAGGCTTGTCTGTGCCCACATTACAAGACTAGTGACCCTGGAAATCAGCTGGTGCCAACAGGATTTAGTTCTATGTGTTCAACAATATGTGAGGGATTTCTAGATCCAATTTATCTCTATATAAAGCTTTTATGAGTATGAAAATATTATATGGTAAACTACATAGAGATACCTACACACATACACAAAACAGACATTCCAGATATTTCCAAATCTTTCACAGATTATTATTAAACTATGGTGGTGCTAGCTAGTGCATGTCACATACACAATGGGAAATATATTACCTTGACAAAGTGACTATAACACTTTGTAATGTATATTTAATGTGCACATTAAAAATTGCAATAGGATCAAGCACATTGGAGATGAGGAAGATGGCACAGACAGGACAAGGTTATGATCTATTGTTCATAGGTTCACTGTGAGTTGTACGTAACAACATCAATTGTACACAACAACAACCTATTCTATACTAAAAAGAAAAAAACTGTTTAATAGGATTTTTTTTTAATTAACCACCTTATTTTCTTGTAGTAAATTACACTGGAGCAACTCAAAATATCAGAGAAATTCCTTTGTTTATAACCATCTTATTTCTTCTATATGTACTCAATATATTTCCCATGTATATATTTATGTTGTTGTGTACCGTTGAGTCAGAACCAATCCATAGCTGATCCTCTAGTGTGTTTTCAGAGGCAGTTAATCACTTGAGAGTGCCCAGCCTTCTCCCATGGAGCAGCTGGTGGCCTTGAACCACATGACTTTGGGACTGCAGTGCAGCTTCTTGACAAGAGGCCACCAGAGTTCCTTGATAGAGTTATAGAATTTACTATTCATGTCACTAAATTGCATCATCCTTGTTGTTGTGATATACCATTAAGTCTGAAAATAATCTATGGCTCACACTCCAGCCGGTTTTCGGAGGTAGTTAATCTGATGAAAGGGGATTGCCCATCTTTCTCCAGGGGAGCAGCTGGGAACCATGTGTGTTCAGGAATTGCAGTACATCTTCTCACTATCAGGCCACCAGAAATCTCTGATTAAAAAGATTTCAAAAGCAGTTTATGTTTTTTCAACCTAGGAATTTCTAATGACTTAGTGGTAAGGAGTTCTGCTATCAGCCTGAAGTCCCGTAGTTCAAGTCTGTCAGGAGAAAAATTAGTAATATTCATCCGTATGACTTACAGCCTTTGAAAACCTGCTGGAGGATCAGCTATGAGTAGGTTCCAACTTCACAGTGCATAACAACAATAAGAGTATTTTAAGGAAATTCTCAATGATTAAAAAGGTAGTTCCACTGACCTTTTGATCAGCAGGCTAACATGTTATGCACTGAGATACCAGGACTCCACACTTGTAAGGCAGAAGAAAGGAAAAACAGACTGTAGAAAGGAATCAACAAGAATGTCAAATTTTAAGTTTGGTTTGGGCAACACTGTACCTTAATGATGTCTCCAAAGCAAACTATGTCTGCTTTAAGGTAAGGTATCTAAACTTTGACACTTTGATCAGTAATTTATAGAATATGTGTACCTTTCAATATATATTATATTGAAAATATATATGCATACAAAAATATATAGTTGTTGT
>NW_006399886.1:5477969-5478785 GCF_000299155.1 Elephantulus edwardii | reverse complement strand
ACAAGTATCTCTATAGAATAGAATAGAATAGAACAGAACAGAACAGAACAGAACAGAACAGAACAGAACAGAACAGAACAGAATAGAATAGAATAGCAGTGATATAAGTGTAGAAACTAAGGTGTGCCTGATCCAGGCCACTGTCTTCTCAATTTTTTGCTATATATCAGACAGCCAGACAAAGACTAAGGATGATAGAGGAATTGATTCCTTTGAGTTGTGGTACTGAAGAAGAATATACCACAGACTGCCAAGAGAATAAACAGGCCTGTCATGGAAAAAGTAAAATCAGATTGCTTCTTGGAAGCAAGGACTTGGAGGCTCTTCTCACATACTTCAGGCATGTTGCTGGGTGGAACCTGACCTTGAAGAAGTAGATCATGCTTGACAGGGTGGAGGGACAGCACAGGAAATGAAGACACTGGATGAGATATAGTAATCTAGGTAATAAAGGTGGGTGTTTTAGAGACATAAGATTGGCTCAGGATAGGGCAGAGTTTAGAGCTGTTTTACACAGGGTGCCTATGAGTCATAGTCAATTTGATGACATATATCAACAACAATGTGCATATATATAGTTTTCAACTCATTGTGACCCTATAAACAATAGAAGTAAACATTACCTGGTCCTGTACCAGACACACAATTGTTGCTTTATATCCATCATTATATCTCATTGAGGGTTTACTTTACAAAAATTATATCTTTCTTCAGGGAAGTCTTGTATTCTCTCTACTAAGGAGTTTTCTGGATGTATTTATCAGATTTGTACTTTTGGCAGTCCATAGTATATCATTGGACTCTTCATCTACATAA
>NW_006399886.1:5468424-5474214 GCF_000299155.1 Elephantulus edwardii | reverse complement strand
CCTGGATGCATCTGATATCAGCTATAATATCCCTGACACCGTAGACACTTTTTTTAAATTGAGATTTTAATGAAACTGTATAAAGACTTTGAATTTCCATTCATTCATTGTTGCACCTGTTCCTCCCTGCCCACCCATCCCCCTAGTTCGCTACTGTCTTTGGGAAAAAAAAAATTTCATTGTTATACAGTCTCTCATTTCATTGTTATACAGTAACAGTCTCTCCCTCATCTGTGCATTATTTATCCCCTCTTTTCTTAGTTTCCTCCTGACACTGATGTCAGTCCTGTTTAACAACAGTGGAATTATGCAGCATTTGCCCTTTTGTGACTGAGATCTTTTACTCAGCATAATCTCCTACAGGGTCACCATTTTTTTAATATTTCATAAATTCCTTGTTTTTCATTGCAGCATAATATTCCATTGTGTGAATATAGCACAGTTTCTTTATCCATTTGTTTGTTGATGGCACTCGATCTGTTACCAACTCTTTGCTATTCTGAACAAAGTAGCAAAGTGGAAGTTCTGGTTTCTTTAGGGTGTATTCCCAGTAATAGAATTGCTGAGTCAAATGGTATTTCTATTTCCAACTTTTTGAGAAAGTGCCATACTGGTTGCACCATTTTATACTCTCATCAACAATGAATACAGGTTCTAATTTCTCCACAAACTTGCCAGTATTTGTTGTTTGCTGCTCTGTTTAATTTTGTTATTGTTACTGAGGTGAGATGATATCTCATAGTTGTTTTGATTTGCATCTCTCTTAGATAAAAGGATATTGAACATTTCTTCATGTGTTTGTTGACCATTTATTTGAATGTCTTCTTTGGTGAAGTGTCTGTTCATATTCTGTGCCATATTGCAAGTGGGTTATTTCCCTTTAACTTGTTGTAGAGCTCAAGTATTCTACAAGTTCTAGATATAAATCCCTTATCAGACACGTCATTACCAATTTCTTCCCCAGTCCCACAGCCTCTTTTAAATCCTGCTTTACTTCTTGCAGTTCCATATCCATGTACTCTTTTAACCATTTTCTAATGACTTTCAGCAGTATTTTGCTTGCATGTAATATTAATGATATTGTTGGATATTTTCCACATTCAGTGGAACAACTTATTTTATGCAGATGACACAACCTTGCTTACTGAAACTGAAGAGGACCGGCCATATCTGCTCCAGAAAGTCAAGGATAGCTGATGTCAATATGGACTCAAGCTCAACATCAAGAAAACAAAACTTCACTGGACTTCCTTGTATGTGTATGGATATTATCCTGTCACTCACAATATTGTATATCAAGACATACCTAGAAATTACTTTTTTAACTATGAAAGAAACCCCATTTTTCCTCTCCTTTTCATCTCCAGAGTAATAGATCATATGATCATGTAACTCAAAACGCTACGTGCCAGTCCATCTCACCTCTGAAAGAGTTATTATGTCAATATTTATGCATTCCATTTAAATATTCTTCCTTAACAATATCCAGTTTTCCTACCATTATTGTTCTCATATTCCATTCTCCAATCACCAGTGTCTGCTTATAACTTTTCTGCTTCCTTTGTATTTCCATACTTGAAAGCTCCACCACAGTTGCCCTAACTGTAAGTGTACATGGGTTCTGTTCACATAGGGTTTTCAGAAGTCTGATATTTCAGAAGTGGATGGCTAATTCTTTTCCCTAGTCTATCTTAATGTGAATGCTTAGATTTAGAGACGTATCTGACAGACAAGCATTTTATAGAAAAAAACCAACAACATATGAAGGATATTTATAAACTGTAGAATTAACATTAGTTTCAGTGTTGCCCCAGCCCTTTAAACAAGTGTCTTGACCCATCAACTATTCATATGCAAATTCAAGCTAAAGCTAAGGAAAATTAAATCAAATCCACGAGAACCAAAATATGACCTTTTGTCTATCCCACCTGAATTTCAGAACTATCATAGGAACTTGTTTGAGGACTTGAACACCAAGAGTGAAGACTAGACGAGTTGTAAAAGGATATCAAGACTATCATTCAGGAAGAGTACAAAAGATCATTACAAAGACAGAAGAGGAAGGAAAGACCAAAATGGATGTCAGAAGAGACCCTGAATATGGCACTAGAGCATTGAGAAGCCAAAGCAGTGGGAAGAATTCAAGATAATAACTGAACAGAAGATTTCAAAAGTCAGCATGGGATGACTAAGTAAAATATTACAATGAAATGTGCAAGGAACTGGAGTCAGAAAATCAAAAGGGCTGAACTTGCTCAGCATTTCTTAAGCTCAAGGAACTGAAGAACAAATTCAAACTTTGAGTTGCTATACTTAAGGATGCTTTGGACAGAATATTAAATGATTCAGGAAGTATTAAAAGAAGAATGAAAGAGTGTACAGAGTTACTGAACCAAAAGAAATTGGCAGACACAGAAGAATTTCATTAAACAACATATAAAAGAGAGCCTATGGTGATGAAGAAGTTCAAGCAGCTTTGAAGGAACTGGCAAAAAAATAAGGCCCCAGGAACTGACGGTATACCAATTGACATATTTAAACTGACAGATGCTGCCCTAGATGTGTTCACTGACTTGTGTCAAGATATCTGGAGGACAACCTCTTGGCCAACTGAATGAGGTCTGTATTTGTTCTTATTCCAAAGAAAAGTGACCCAACAGAGTGTGGAAATTATCAAATAATATCATTGATATCTCATGAAAATAAGATTCTGCTAAAGATTTATCCAAAACCAACTGAAATAGCACATCAACAGAGAACTTCAAGAAGTGCAAGCTAGATGGGTTCATGGTACTAGGGATATTATAACTAATGTTATATGGATCTTGGGTGAAAGCAGGGAGTATCAGTGGGATGTCTATCTATGTTTCATTGATTATACAAAGGCGTTTGACTGTGTGGATCATAACAAACAATGGCTGATTCTGAGCAGAATGGGAATCCCAGAACACTTGATTGTGCTAATGTGAAACCTATACTTGGATCAGGAGGCAGTCATCAGAATAGAGCAAGGAAACACTGCATGATTCAAAATTGTGAGGGCATATGCCAAGGATGTGTCCTATCTCCATACCTTTTCAACCTATATGCAGAAAAGATGACCCGGGAGGCTGGGCTCTATGAGGAGAAATGTGGCATCAGGATTGGAGGAAGACAATCTGAGTTATGCAGATGACACAAATCTGCTTGCTGAAACTGAGGAGGACCTGAAGTGCTTGCTGCAGAAGATCAAGGAGTTCAGTCTTCAATATGGAATGAGGCTCAATATCAAGAAGACAAAGATTTTGACCCCTGGGCCAACTGGCAGCATAAGAATGGATTGTGAAAAGATTGAGATGTTAGCAGCTTGGCTCCACAATCAACATTCTTCTTGGCACTAGTAGCGAGGAAATTAAAACATGTATTGCATTGGGAAAGTCTGCTGTTAGGGGCCTCTCCCAAGTACTGAAGAGCAATGGTGTCACTCTGGAGACTAAAATGCACCTGATACAACCCGTGTTCTTTTACAATCACTTGCTATGTGTCAGAGGTGGACAAGGGAGGGTAGAAGGAGAATTGATGCCTTTAAGCTGTGGTGTTGGAGAAGAATATTGAATATACCACAGACTGGTAAGAGAATGAACAGGTTTATCTTGGAGAAGGTTAAACCAGGTTGCTCCTTGGAGGCAAAGATTCTGAAGCTTCATCTGACATCCTTTAGACATGTTGCAAGGAAGGACCAGTCCTTGCAGAAGGATGTCATGCTTGGGAGAGTGTAGGAACGTCTAGGAGAGGAAGATTCTCTATGAGGTGCATTGGTGCAGTGACTGGAGTCATGGGGGTGGGTGTGTTGGAGACCATGAGACTGGCGCAGAATAGAATAGGGTTTAAGGATGTTGGACATAAGGTGGCTATGAGTTGCTATGAGCTGATGGCACATAACAACAAGAACATTTTGTTACGAGGGACTATTCTTTGGAAAGGAATATCATGCTTGGAAAGGTAGAGGGTCATCAAAATAAAACCTTCTTTAAAGTCACAATTTAAAAAATGAAAGAGAAGTAGACCCTTTATGAGATGGATTATGGACTGATAACCATGACTACAACAATAGTCTCAAGCATGTCACAGATGCTGAGACTGTCACAGGATAGGACAGGATTAAGATCTGTTGTTCACTGGGAGCCATACTCATTTCAAAGGCACATAACAACAACACATGAGTACGTTCGTGTGTGAGTATGTGTGTGTGCTTCTTCTCATAATCTGTGTCATTTAGCCAATATAAAGAAAATAGGTTGGAACCTATAAAACTAAAAGCTAAATATCAAATAATTAAAATTAAAATATTTGATTTTACATAAAGGAATAATAATAATTGACATCCTGTATAATACAGAACATATCATTTCACCAGAAGATATTGATTTGATTTCTTATTCATCTTACTCATTGGCTTTGGTTTTAATCATATTAGTTATTGACATTTCCAGCTTTTCAATAAATATTGCCCAAGGAATAAATGACATCATTAAAAAATCTGCTTATTCATCAGAACATTTTTTAAAAAATTGCTAATTTGTATGATCATTGATTTTCAATATTGTGAAATTTTGTACTCCCTGAATAAACATGTGTTGTTAGAGACTAGCCTTCATTCTATGTAGCCTGGAAAGTTGCCCTAAGAGTTCTGACTGAAAGGTTGTTCTAATTAATCTCACATATGAGAAGAGTTAACATTGTACTACTGACAGCCAGAGTAAATTATGTATTGAATAAAAGTACTTTAGTTTTTACCTCACAAGTACACATCTACTTTATATTTTGATGTTTCCTATTAAAGGACTCACTTCAAGCATCTGTAAACTGATTTCATAAGATATATGGGAACATTCAATAACTAGGTAAATCTTAAAGAAGTTATCTTAAAGCCAGGGACAGCACTGAAAGATAGCCTTGGAAGCTGGGTCTTATTTGTCATCTCTTGTCATTATTACTGTAGGATTTATGGCTACTATAATGTACTTGAGAAGAATCGAGATAATTCTGAGGCAGCACTCTAATAACATCATACAGACAACATTCTTTCTATCAAATTGACAGGCTCTATCACTGAGAAGAGATATTAACAAGAGAAAGGTTTTTGACACACCCTTCCCTATGCTTTTTGCTCTTATTCTTACATTATTTACATTATCAGTTATAAGGAGACAGTGCCATTTTGGGTAAGTAGTTGTATAGTTTTTTGTTTGTTTCACATGGCAATAAAGGATTTAGTTTGATTTATGAAAATAATAAACTTGATTTCGAATATCTCTTCACAATCTATTTTAATGTAGTAGCAATATAATTAGTTATATTTATTTTAATTCAAAGAGCACATCATATTTGATAAAGGTTATTTAAAAAATAGTAAATTCTAAAGCTACATCTTGACAGTTAAAAGCTCAAATGAAACAAGTTTCAAAACTTCATGTTCCAACTTGATATAAAACAGGAATTTTAACTCTCAATGGCATAGTAATAATTGCCAGTAAAAGACTGGTGACAGAATGGAAGAACAGTATTCAAATTGCACAACGTAGCTATAGTATTTACATCAGCACACCAAGGATATTAATCTCATCGATTCTTGAGCAGAATTCATACTCTACTTCCCTTAGAAGGCAAGTGCTTTCCTTTTTTACCTAAAAGTGTCCTAAGGCCACAGTTTACTACACTTCTCATTCACTGCATTCAGTGAATTCTAATTCCCTCATTTTATCTATTTATTTTATTTTAAAATGTATTTCTTTAAAATAAATAAATGGT
>NW_006399886.1:5465915-5466942 GCF_000299155.1 Elephantulus edwardii | reverse complement strand
GTTGGCAAGGCAGTAAAGGTAGCTGTCCTCCAGATTTCTTGGCACAACTTGTTGAGCACATCTAGGGCAGCATCTGTCAGTTGAAATACTTCAGTTGGCATACCATCAGTTCCTGGGGCTTTATTTTTTGCCAGTTCCTTCAAAGGTGCTTGAACTTCTTCCTTCATCATCATAGGCTCTTGCCCATATGTTGTTTCATGAAATTCTTCTTTCTCGGCAAATTCTTTTGGTTCAGTGACTCTGTATACTGTTTCAATCTGCTTTTGATACTTCCTGGATCCTTTAATATTCTGCCCAAAGCATCCCTAAGTATAGCAACTCAAAGTTTGAATTTGTTCTTTAGTTCCTTGAGCTTAAGAAATGCTGAGCGAGTTCAACCCTTCTGATTTTCTGACTCCAGCTCCTTGCATATTTAATTGTAATATTTTACTAGTCTTCCCATGCTGACTTTTGAAATCTTCTGTTCAGTTCCTTAATATCTTGAATTCTTCCCTCTGCGTTGGCTTCTCAGTGCTTTAGTGCAATATTCGGGGGTCTCTTCTGACATCCATTTTGGTCTTCCTCCTCTTTGTAATGACCTTTTGTACTCTTCCTGGATGATACTCTTAGTATCATGAGATGTTTCTGAAATTCAGATAGGATAAACTCAAGGTCATTTTTTGGTTCTCGTGGGTTTCATATCATTTTCCTTAGCTTCAGCTTGAACTTGTATATGAGTTGTTGGTCGTCTGTTCCACAATCAGCAGCTGGCCTAGTTTCACAGCTGATATTGAGCTTCTCCAGCAGTTCTTTGCACAGATGTAATCAATCTGATTCCTATGCATACCATCAGGTGAAATCAATGTGTATAACCTGTGTTTATGTTTCTTATAAAATATATTTGCAATGAGTAATCCAGATAACAGATGTTGCCCTGGATGTGCTCACCAAGTTGTGCCAAGAAATATGGAGAACAACCACTTGGCCAACTGACTGGAAGAGATCTATATTTGTTCCCATTCCAAAGAAAGGTGACCCAACTGAGTGT
>NW_006399886.1:5457980-5463674 GCF_000299155.1 Elephantulus edwardii | reverse complement strand
GCCCTTTTGATTTTCCGACTCTAGCTCCTCGCACATTTCATTGTAATATTTTGCTTTGTCATTCTGAGCTGCCTTTTGGAATCTTCTGTTCAGCTTTTTAGTATCTTGAATTCTTCCTTGTGCTTTGGCTTCTCTATGCTCAGTGCAATATTCAGAGTGTCTTCTGACATCCATTTTGATCTTTTCTTCCTCTTCTGTCTTTTTAATGACCCTTTGCACTCTTCCTGGATGATACATTTGATATTCTCCCACAACTCATCTGATCTTCGTTCATTAGTACTCAAGGCCTCAAACCTGTTCCTGAGATGATTCTGAAATTCAGGTGGGATGAAATTAAAGTCGTATTTTGGCTCCTGTGGATTTGGTTCCATTTTCCTCAGCTTCAGCTTGAACTTGCATATGAGTAGTTGGTGGTCTGTTCTACAATCAGCTCCTGGCCTACTTTTCACAACTGATATTGAGCTTCTCCAGCTATTTTTTCTGCAGATGTAATCAATCTGATTTCTATGCATACCATCAGGTGAAATCCATGTGTATAACCTGCGTTTATGTTTCTTATAAAAAGTATTTGAAATGAATAAGTCATTGATTGTACAAAATTCAATCATTCTATCTCCAGCTTCATTTCTGTCACCAAGCCCATGTTTTCCAACTACTGACTCTTCTTTTCTGTTCCCAATTTTTGCATTCCAGTCACCCATTATTATCAATGCATCTTGATTGCATGTTCAATCGATCTCTGACTGTAAGAGTTGGTAGAAATCATCTATTTCTTCTTCTTTGGCTCTGGTTGTTGGTGCATATATCTAAATGATAGTGGTATTCACTGGACTTCCTTGTAAGCGTATGGATGTAATCCTATCACTCACTGTGTTGCAAGATGGATCTAGAAATTACTTTTTTTACTATGAAGGTAACCTCTTGACACTCAGTGAGGAAATAAAAAAATATATGCATTGTGAAAGCCTGTTGTTAGGTACCTCTTCAAAGTACTGAAGAACAGTAGTGCCACTCTGGAGACTAAGGTGCACCTGCTACAGGCCATGGTCTTTGCAATCCCTTGCTATGCATTAGAGATCTGGACAATGATTAGAGAGGATAGAAGGAGAATTGATTCCTTTGAGTTGTGGTGTTGGAGAAGAGCATTGACTAATTTATGGACTGCTAAGAAAACAAACAGGTTCATCCTGGAGTGGGTTAAACCAGTCTGCTCCTTGGAGGCAGGGATTCTGAAGCTTTGTCTGACATACTTTAGACATGTTGCAAGGATGGACCAATCCTTGGAGAACAATGTCATACCTGGGAGGGTGGAGGGACAGCTAGCAGAGGAAGGCCTTGTATGAAGTGGATTGATTCAGTGACTGGGGTAATCACAGTGGATGTGTTGGAGACAGTGAGATTGGCACGGGACAGAGCATGGTTTTGGGCTGTGTATAAGGGTAGCTGTGAGTCGTAGGTGACTCAATGGCATATAACAACAACAATTTAATTTCCCATAATCCCCTGCATGTCAGTTTCTGGGTAGATATTTTACTGTTTTAACTGAAGTAAATTCATCCAAGTAATGTGTTTAACATTGAAAATGAAAAGAAAAACTGACTAAATTAAAAAAAAAACAAACACCCAAAACCAAACCAAAAAACTGACTAAAATCTAATTAAGTATTTTAAACTAAAATGTGTACGTGTGTCCCTGTGTGTGGCAAGAGAAGAAGGAAGTTCACCAGAACTTTGATGATTTGTGAAAATCATCAAAAGAGTCTCAAAGTATAATTAAAACAAAAGTTGTTGTTGTTAGGTGACATCATGCTAAGTATGACTCATAGCGACCCTATGAAGAAAAGTTCTGAACCTATTCCTATCCTGTGCCATCCTCCTATTTCCTGACACACAAGAAGAGCCCATTGCAGTATCCCTAGTGTCAATCTGTCTGTTTGAGGGTCTTCCTCTCCTTCGCCGACCCTCCACCATTCCCAACATCATGTCACTCTCCAAGGAATAGCATCTCCTAGCAACATGTCCAAAGTGTGTAAGATAAAGCCTCATCTTTCTTGACTCCAAAGAGCACTCTGGTTGCACCCTCTCCAAGACATATCTGTTTATTCTCTTGGCTGTCCATGCAATGTTCGGTGCTCTTATCCAACATCAGAACTCAAAGGCTCAGTTCTGATTCTATCATCCTTATTCATTGTACAGGTCTCCTATGCATAGCTAGTAATCAGAAAGATCATGGCCTGAAACAGACAGAACTTAGTCTTCAACTGACATCACTACATCTCAATAATTTGGAAAAGTCCTTAACTGCGGTTTTTCCCATCACAATGTGTCTCCTTATTTTCTGATTGCTTGTACCAAGGGTGATAATTGTGGATCCAAGCAAGATGAAGATGTTGATAGTTTCAATCTCCTCTCCACCCACCATAACACTACCCATTGGACTGGTGGTAAGAATCTTTGTTTTCTTGACATTGAGATGCAGTCCATACTTAAGGCTGCATTCCTTGATCTTCTGCAACATGTGCTTCAAGTCCTCCTTACTTTCAGCAAGTAAAGTTTTGTCATCAGCATAATGCAGGTTATTGATAGTCTTCCTCTGATCTTGATGCCACATTCCTCTTCATAGAATCCAGCTTCTTGGATAATATGCTCAGCATATAGATTGAACAGGTTTGGAGACAGAATACATCCCTGATGTACTCCCTTCCCAATTCCAAACCATGAAGTGCTCTCCACCTCCTCGCCCAGGAATAGGTTTTGCATGAGTGCAATCAAGTGCTCTGGGATTTCCACTCTTCTCAATGTCAGCCACAACTTATCATGATCTACACAGTAATACATCTTTGCATAGTCAGTAATGCACAAATAGACATTCTTCGGTATTCCTTACTTTTATCCAGGATTCATCTGGTATCAGCAATGATATCCCTGTTTGCACACCTCTTCTAAATTCTGCTTGAACTTTTGGCAGTTTCTTATCTATGCACTGTTTCAGCCATTTTTGAATGATCGTCAGCAGTATTTGCTAGTATGTGATATCAATGATATTGTTTGATAATTTCCACATTCGGTTGCATCACCCATTTTGGAAATAGGAACTAATATGTCCAGACAATAGTCCTTCAAATTTCCTGGCATAGACTGGTGGGTGCATCCAAGGCTATATCTGTTAATTGAAACAAGTCAATTGGCGTCCCATAGATTTCTGGGGCCTTATTTTTTTGCCAATGTCTTCAATGCAGTTTCCACTTCCTATTTCATTACCATTGGCTTCTGTTCACATGGTAGTTCCTGGAATTTTTTTAATATTAACCAATTTGTTATGGTCTAATGGCTCTGTGCATTCACTCCATCTTTGTTTGATGCTTTCTGGGTTATCCAATACATTGCCAATAGCATCTTTCAACTTTGCAACACTAGGCGTAAATTATTTTTTTAGTTCTTTCAGCTTGAGAAATGCAGAGCGAGTTCTTCCCTTTTTATCTCCTATTCCAGCTCTCTGCACATTCCATTATAATATTTTGGTTTTTCTTCCTGAGCTGCCCTTTGAAACTGTCTGTTCAGCTCTTTTATTTCAACATGTTTTCCTTTAGATTTGCCTTCTTGAGGTTCTAGTGCAATCTTTAGAGTCTCTTCTGACATCCACTTTAGTTTTTTCTTTTTCCTGTGATTTTGCTTTCTTCATGGATGATGTCCTTGCTATCTTTCCTCAACTCTTCTGGTCTTCTATAATTGGTGTTCAATGCTTCAAACCTATTTTTAATATGATCATGAAAACTCATGGAATTGATTTAAGATCATATTTTGGTTTTTATGGACTTATTTTCATTTTCTTTGGCCTCAATTTGAACTTGTATATGAGTAGTTTATGATAAGTCCCACAGTCTGTCCCTGGCCTAGTTTTGACTGTTGATATTTTGCTTATACAATGGTTTTGTCCACAAATGTAGTCAATCTGATTCCTATGCAGTCCATCAGGTTATATCCATGTTTAAGTTGTCTTTTAGAGAATTATTTGCAATGAACAAGTCATTGTAAATACAAAATTCAATCATTCCATTTCTAGCCTCGTCTCTATCACCAAGTCCATATTTTCTAACTACTGATTCTTCTTCATTGTTTCCTACTTTTGCATTCCAGTCACCAATTTTCATTAATGCATATCTTGCTACAGAAATTAATTCTGAAATTCCAAACAACAGAGTATCAAGATTTTTCAGATTATGTGTTGCTGATAAATCAATAGGTTCTTTTAAATGGCTTAAAAAATATGTCTTTTAGTTCAATTAGATATTTTTCCATGGGTGATAATGTAACAATGAAAAAGTATACAATGTATGCTTTATTTCACACTATTGTTTGTTATGAGACATTGAGTCAGAATAGACTCTTAGCTGACTTTCCAGGAGGTTTGCAGAAGGTATAAAATGCTTTGGAGGAAATTTCCCATCTTTCCAGTATGGAGCAGCTGGTAGATTTGAACCACCTGACTTAGAATTAGTAGTACAACTCCTTAGTACTAAACAGCGGAGCTCCCTTATTAGTAAGCCAGCAGACCTTTCTATTGAATCACTTTTCTAATTAAAAGGGAAAAAAATCCATCTTGAACCTATTAGTACATCTTGAACCTATTAGTAAAAAGACTCTTACAGATGTATTTACATGAAAGAATGAAAGGCTTACTGAGCATATGTTGTTGTTGAGTACCACCAAGGCTAAACTGCCTAAAATATGACTCTACAGCAGGGTTTCAGAGGCAGAAAGAGAGTTCCCATTTTTCTTCCATAGAGCAGGTGGTGGATTTGAACCATTTACCTTTGCACTGATAGTATAATTCCTTCTCACTAGGCCAATGGAGCTCCCTGAAAATATAAGAACAAAAATTCAAATCTGATTTATATTCAGATTTCTTTAACCCTTGCTATTCTTCATATATAATAGCATTAATAAGATTTCATTCATTTCTGGTTTTGCCTAACGTTTTTAATATAAAAATGAAATATTATATTTATAGACATTCAACTTTTTTTAAAAAAATAACATTTTATTGGGCTTAAACAGTAAGTTAGTTTGACAATTTCCCTATAATTTCTTCTGTAACATTTGGTACATTTATGACAATATGTAAACTTTTATTGTAATTTTATTCTGATGGTTCAATTTCCAGTACTCGGATTTCATTGACTATTTTCTCATCTTTGCTTTTAAGTGATTGTTGATCTTTATGTGTCATATGGATGATTTTTGGTAGAGGACTGACCTTTTGAGTGAAATCCTCCTATTTGTATGTGACATTCTTCTGTTATGTTATTGTGAGTTACCATCGAGTCAAGCACGACTCAAGTGAACCTTTTTATAAAAGATCTGAGCTTAGTCTGACCTTGTACCGTCCTCACACTTCCTGATACACAAGAGCCCATTGCAAGAGTCACCATGTCAATCCACCTGTTTGAAGGTCTTCCTCTCCTTAGCCGACCTTCCACCCGTCCCAACATCATATCCCTCCCCAAGAAATAGCACCTCCTAGCAGTATGTCCAAAGTATGTAAGAGTAAGACAAAGCCTCATTATTCTTGTCTCCAAAGAGCACTCTGACTGCACCTTATCCAAGACATATCTGTTTGTTTTCTTGACTATCCATGGAATGTCCTGTGATCTTCTCCAACACCACAGCTCAAAGGCATCAATTCTGTTTCTGT
>NW_006399886.1:5456895-5457705 GCF_000299155.1 Elephantulus edwardii | reverse complement strand
TCTTGATATTGAGATGCAATCCATACTGAAGGCTGCATTCCTTGATCTTCTGCAACAAGTGCTTCAAGCCCTCCTTTCTTTCAGCAAGTAAAGTTTTGTCATCAGCTTAACACAGGTTATTGATAAGTCTCCTTCCAATCCTGATGTGACATTCCTCTTCGTAGAGTTCAACTTTTTAGATAATTTACTTAGCATACAGATTGAAGAGGTTTGGAGACAGAGTAGATCCCTGACACTCCCTTCCCAATTCCAAAACATGCAGTGCTCCCCTGCTCCGTTTGCACAACAGCCTCCTTATCCAGGTATAAGTTCTTCATGAACACAATCAAGTAAAACATGTCAAAGTAAAAAAGCTAAACAGATGATTTCAAAGGACAGCTCAGGAATACAAAGCAAATTATAATAATGGAATGTATAGAGAATTGGAATTGGAGAATAGAAAGAGAAGAACTCGCTCTGCATTTCTCAAGCTGAAAGAACAGAAAACAAATTTAAGCCTTTTGTTACAATGTTGAAAGATGTTATTGGCAATATTAATATATTGACCCAGAAATAATCAAAGGAAGGTGGAAGGAATACAGAGTTATTGAAAGAAGTTGAAACTCTATTGAAAGAGTTACCAGAAAGATTCGATTGATACTCAAACATTTCAGGATGTACCATATGAACAAGAGCCAATGGTAATGAAAGAGGAAGTGGAAGCTGCATTGAAGACATTGGAAAAAAATAAGCCCCCAGGAATCTATGAGATACAAATTGACTTTTTCAATTAACAGATGCAGCCTTGGATGCACTCACCAGTCTATGCCA
>NW_006399886.1:5425840-5454550 GCF_000299155.1 Elephantulus edwardii | reverse complement strand
TTGCAAGTGTGGACCAATCCTTGGAGAGGAACATTATTCTTGGGAGGGTGGAGGGACAGAACAAAAGAGAAAGACCATCAATGAGATGGATTGCCTCAGTAGCTGTGGTAATAGGGGTAAGTGTGTCAGAGATAATTAGGTTGGTTCAAGATAGAGCAGAATTCAGAGCTGTTATGCATAGGGTTACCAAGAGTCTCAAGTGACTTGATAGCACACAACAACAACCACAACAATGATACTTCAAAGAAACCTTGGTGGCAAAGTTGATAAGCGTTAAGCTGTAAATTTAAAAGTTAATTGTTCAAAATCACCAAACATTCCACAGAATAAGTATGTGGCTGTCTGCGTCTACAAAGATTACATCCTTGGCAATCCAATAAGGCACTTTTACTTCAGTCTACAAAGTTGCTATGAATTGGATTCAACTTGACAACAGTGAATTTGCTTTGTTTCTAAATAAATACTTCTGTTGTGCTTTATATAAATACCTTCACTTATCCCTGTAAACATGTGTCCAATATGTCTTCACCCCAGTATATGTACCAAAACAAAATAGCAAGACTCTGTAGCTTTGTGTTTAAAAGATTGTTTCTTCTTTACTACAGATAATGATCACTGAACCCTAAATATTTCTTCCTCTCTGTATATATACACAGATAAATATATTTAACACAAGTAAACATCTTTCTGTTATTCTATGCTTTCAACCAAGATGCACATGACATCAGTATGCTATCCCTCCTGCCAGGGACACTTGCTTGAACTGAAGTTTCCTGTCAAAATACAATTTAAGCTGATTTTAAGATCATCTTCAGGAAGATTTTACTTGTATGTATTTAATGATTGTTGTTCTTAAGTGATATCAAGTATGGCACATAGCAACCATATGAACATCAGAACCATGTCATGTGCTAGTCTGTGCTATCCTTATCATCTCTCATATATTTGAAGCACATTTGCAGTCATTATGTCAGTGCATATTGTTGTTGAGGGTCTTCCTTTCTTTCACTGACCCTTCACTCTTTCAAGGATGATGTCCTTCTCCAAAGAATAGTCATTCCTAACAACATGCTCAAATTATATGAGAAGTTCACGACAGGAATCAGATTGACTACATTAGTAGAAAGAAACATTCAGTAGTAGAAAGAATCACTGGAGAGGCTCATTATCAGTAGTCAAAGCCAGGCCGTGAACTGACTCTAGAATAGATAATAAATTAATTACTTATATTCAAGTTCAAATTGAAGTTAAAGAAAATTAAAATAAGTCTACAAGAACCAGAATATGATCCTGTGTCTGTCCCACCTGACGTTAAAAACTTCTTGAAGAATAGGTTTGAAGCATTGAACACTAATTGTCAAAGACCAGATAGCTGTGAGATGATATAAGAAAAACTCATCCTTGAAGTAAGCAAAAAGGTATTACAAAAACTGAAGAGGTGGGAAAAAAAAGAAAATGGATGTCAGCAGATACTAGAAAAATTGCATTAGAGCATCAAGAAACCAAAACAAAAGGAAGAAATGCTGAGGTAAAGGAGCTGAATAGAAAATTTCAAAGGACAGCTGTAGATGACAAAACAAAGTATTATAACAGAAAGAGATGGAGTTGGAGAATAAAATAGGAAGAACTCATTCAGTATTTCCCAAACTGAAAGAATATAAAAACAAATTCAAGTACTGAGCTGTAATACTGAGATTCTGAGAGGTTGTAGGCAAAATATTGAATGATCCAAGAAGCATCAAAAGAAGATGGAAGAGATGCAAATCAAGACAACTAAAGACAACTATGAGATATCATCTCACCCCAGTAAGACTAGCAAAATTTAACAGAACAGCAAGCAACAAATGCTGATGAGATTGTGGAGAGACTGGAACCCTTATTCACTGTTGGTGGAAGTGTAAAATGGTGCAACCACTGTGGAAAGTGGTGTGGTGCTTTCTCCAAATGTTTCAAATAGAGATATCATTTGATGCAGCAATTCCACTCCTGGGAATATACCCTAAAGAGACCATAACTGACATCCAAGTATATGCACACCCATGTTTACTGCAGCTTTGTCCACAATAGCAAGGACTTGGAAACAACCGAAGTGCCCATCAACAAACAAATGGATAGAGAAGCTGTGGTATATTCACACAATGGAATACTATGATGCATTGAAAAACAAGGAACTCATGCAATATTATTCAAAATGGGTGACCCTGGAGGACATTATGCTGAGTGAAATACCTTAGTCACAAAAGGACAAATACTGCATGGTGCCACTATTGTACAATGAGGCTGACATCAGGGTGGGGGTAAAACTGAGAAAAACTGGATAAATTATGTACACTGCATTGAAGAAGATGAGGGAGAGAACAGTTTAAAAAGCAATATATTTTAGGGCATTATGACTATCATAAGGGTTTGGAATGAGGGTTGTAGAGTGGTGTATACTCAGGGTGGGGTTGGGGGGGATTATGCGGGATTGTACCAATGATAGAGTTTTTCTTTTACTTTTCAAGGAGAAGAGCGAACTGGGGCTGGGGGTGGGGTGGGCAAAGAGAAAACTGCAGCAATGAATGAATGGAAATCCGAAATCTCTGTAAATGTTCATTGAAATTAATAAAATAAAAAATGTAAGTTGGAGAACGTACAAAGAATCACTATATCAAAAGAACTGGTCCACACAAATATTTCAGGAAGTACCAGAATATCAAGAGTCAATGATAATGAGGGAAGAATTTCAAGTTGTGTTGAAGCCATTTGCAAAAAAATAAGGCTCTGTAAATTGCTGGGATACTGGTAGGCACGTTTCTCGTAACAGATGAAATTGTAAAATATTTCAGTTTACTTGGATGCACAATCAAAGCACATGGCAATAGCAGTCAAGAAACCACTGGAAAAAATTTATTGTCAGGGACCTCTCAAAGTGCTTTTAAAGCAAAAATGTCAATTTAAAGACTGAGATATATCTGATCAGAACCATGATATGTTCAACTACTTCCTATTAAAAGTTGGACAATGAACAAAGATGATAGAAGAATTGATGTCTTTGAATTGTGATTTTGGAAAATAGTATTGAATATCGTATGGACTTCCCAAAAGAATAAATAAGTTTGTCTTGAGAGAAGAACAATCAGGGTGCTCCATAAAGGCAAAGATGGTGAAATTTCACCTCCTCTACAGATCTTCTGTTCAGAGTTGCAATGGGTCATACCCTGTTCAATAGCACCTAACAACAACAATCTTCGGGCATAGTGTTAGGAAAGGCCAGTCTTTGGAAGAAGCCATACTAGGAAAGGTAAAGGATCAGGGAAAGAAGGGAAGACACTCAGCAAGATAAATAGATATAGTGATTATAACAGTAGCCATGAGCATATTGGAGATGGTAAGGATAATATAAGATAGGACTAGTTTCAGATTTGAAACATAGGGCTGCTACCAGTTGTAGTCAAAGTGCTGACACCAAACAAGAACTACATTATCACAATAGCTGTGGTGTGTTTTGTTTGTTTAAACATATTTATATATTTGACTATTTTTCAAATGTTCACATAGTTTCTATATTTGTAGGCTTGGTTCACTGCTCAAGTTTTGGGAAATTCTAATTATTGCTGGGAAAACTGTATGTCTTCAATATTGTCATTGAGCTCTTGGATTCCAATGATTTTACTATAAATGTCTCAATTGAAGCTCATATTTATATTTGAGTTTGTTAATTTTTTTCTTTATTATCATTTGCCTCTCTTGTTAGGTACCAATCAAAATCCAATTCTATGTCATTTGTAATGAAATCCTGTGCTATCCTCATCATCTGTAATACACGTGAGGCCATTGGGTGTCAATCCATCTTGATGGGTATTTTTCTTCCACTTTTCTAACCATGCTATCTCTTTCCAAGGATTAGCTCTCCTAACATGTCCAAAGTAAATGAGATGAATTATTCTTTTGAGACGTTTGTGTTCTAGTCCATTTATTATAGAATCTGTTTCTTTTCTTTTTAATTAAATATTTCTCCTGCTTTTTCTATTACCTTTGTTCAGTTACTGTAGTTCTCTTCGGGTTTAATTTTTGTTTTCAATTTCCTTGTTGAATCTCTCATTTTTTCCCCTCCATATCCCCCAGTCTCCACTGGTTTGTTTTCCGGGTTTTTTGCTTTCTTTGAATATATTTAAGATCATCATTTGAACATTTACAATTATGCATTAATGTAGGCTCCATAGCAGAAGGTTTCTCTTCTCTAATGCTTTTCTTTCGACTGGCTCTTTTTTCTATTGTAATTTAGTGTGTTTTATTACTTTTTGTTGAACTTGGGTGATCTAATTATTGTTGTTCTTATTATCATTTACTTTTTTTCATTGTTGTTGCTGCTGTTTTCTTTTTCTTTTTTTTTTTAAATCTGGCTTGTGTGGGGATTTTTTTGTTTTGGGTACCCTGAACCAGGAAACAAGAACTTGACCACATATTTTAATGCCACTCCCATTAAACTTTCCAAAGATAAAATGTAGTGGTAATCTGCTTCCACAAAGATTCACAGCCAAAGAAACTATATAGTCTTCATAAGTCAGAGTTGACCCGGTGGCAGTCGGCTTGGTATCTTCTTAAGAGTATGGCTTAAAGGCACTTTTAAAAAAAAAAAAATTAAAATCTACTATATTAACAATATAAAGGGGAAAAATGTGCATAATTGTAGCTATTACTGTAAAAGGCACTTTTATCCTTAGAAGTTTTTGTTTGGGGCTTTGTTTTTGTTTTTCAGTGTAGTTCAAAGTTTCTGAATTCTTAATCTTAGATTTCAGTATTCTTGAGCTGAAGCAATGGTAAGACTATTTGTTCAAAGATATTGATACAAGTGACGGGATTTGAATTTTCCTGTGGCAAAAGTGGAAGGCTGTCTATGTCTTCCACTTGTGAGAGTCCTTTGCATAAGCTCTCCCATAACATCCTACAATAGGCACAGAACCAGTCTTTCCCCCGTGTATCACCTGTTCATGTGATGTGATGCCCTTTCTCATTCCTTTATAAGAGTTATTCCTGATCCTACTGATGGTATATCTTTGGCATTGGTGAGCTTCAACATCACTTTCTCACAGCCCTAAAGTCTATCTTTGCCCTATCTCCATTGCATGGGCCATAAACTCTCACAGACAATCCAAACCACCTTTAAAATTTGGCCTGCATCTTCTTCATATTAGTTCTCTTTCTGTGTCTTGTTTGTGAAGCTGTCCGGTGACTTTCCAAAAATGGTATCAATGACTAAGTATTCCAGATGTCAACAGGATTTAGACTGCGTGCCATCTGTGTGCCAATACAGATTTTACAAGAGTTAATTTGTAAAACTCAATGGAATTTCTCTGAAACAATGCATCCAGGTGTCAGATTTGATGCCACTCCTGCTCCTCTTCTTCTAAGCTTTTGAACTTAATTCAACCCTACAAGATTCCGTCTTAATCCTAAAATCTCAGAGGCTGTGGAGCTGAGATTTTTCACATATGCTAATTTATAAAGCAGCAATTCTTAATACAGAGAAAATAGTATATCACAAATGAAGCATGAGTACAAAAGAGTACTAGTAATGATCATCAAGTTTAGAGGAACACCCAATGATAATTTGGTCACAGACAGTGATGGAGATGGTTAACAGAATACAGCAACTTCCGTAGGAGTCCCAAAGATTCTTACTTAAGTGCTTATTGTTGTTGTTGTTATGTACCATTGAGTCACCTGCGACTCATAGTGACCCTATGGAAAAGAGCCCTAAACCCTCCTCTATCTTGTGTCAATCTTTTTTGTCTCTGAAACACCTACCCCCATTACCCAAGTCACTGAATCAATCCATCTCATCAAGGGTCGTCCTCTCAAGTGTTGTCCCTCCACCCTCCCAAGCATGACATTCCTCTCCAGTGACTGGTCCTGCCTTGCAAAATGTCCAAAATATGTCAGATGAAGCCTCAGAATCCTTACCTCCAAGTAGCAGCCTGATCTTACCCTCTCTAGGGTGAACTTGTTTTTTCCTGCTTGTAGTCCATGGTATATTCACTACTCTTCTCCAGCACCACAGCTCTCAGGCATCAATTATTCTTCTTTAAGTGCTCATACAAAAAAATTAAAAACAAAACAAAACTAGAGAAGGAATCTGAAAACAGTGCAGTGATCTGTTGTTCAGCTCTCAGATCTAAATTAACTTTGGAATCAGGAACCTATTAACTAAATGTGATTATGCAGAAGAGAAATAACCCTACAATATAGAGGCACACATATAATGTGATGACTTTTCCTGACCTTGTTGTTGTTAAGTGCCATGAAGTCGTAGGCGACCCATAGCGACCCTATGAAAGAAAGTCCTGACACCTGTATAACCTTCATCCTTTCTCCAGGTTCATAGAGTTTCCTGAGGCAAAGCTATTATGGAAGTGGATGCCACTCCTGCTTCCAAGCTTGTTTTAATCGGGGAGTTCCACCAAACACTGTCTACCATGGGTAGACATTCTCAAATTTGACTCATCACTGTCACAGTGTTTGGCTTCACAGCAACCACGAGTTACCCCTGTTCAGCAAGTGGACATACCAGGGTTACACGAGCCAGAAGAATGTTTCACCAAAATCAATTAAAGGCAGGCCTGAGGGCCATGGAGTAGAGTCACTCACCTTTGGCTTGGGAGCATGCCTTTCTGTTCGCTAGGTCAACTACTCTCTCTCTCTTTGTTGTTGTTGTTGTTAAGTGCCGTTGAGTCATAGGTGACTCATAGGACCCTATGGACAAAAGTCCTGGACATCTGTATAACTTTCGTCCTTTCTCAGGTTCATAGGGTTTCCAGACGCAAAGCTATATTATGGAAGTGGATGCCAACCCTGATACCAAGCTCGTTTTAATCGGGGAGCCCCACCAAGGGAACCTAAAGAATTTACTTGATTTGATTTCACAGTATGGAAGTTTAAAATGTTAGCAAATTTAAGTCCAAATGCTACAGCCATAAAATAGAAATTGGTTCATAGTGGCCCTCCATAGTTTTCAAGATAGTAAATTTTTATAGGAAGAGACTGTCCAACTTTCTCCCACAAAGCAGTTGTTGTATTTGAACCGGTATCTTTTCCACTAGCAGCTCACTGTGCTACACTCTACCTCATAAGTGCTAATTTTAGTATATTTAGTACTTAACATATTTACAAATTTAATGCATCATTTTGGGCCTTTTTAGTGTCAGGGTTTGTGGACACTAGATAATAAATGGATTCATGTCTAAAATCGTATCAGAGTGGGCTGATTATGTTTACAGATCTACCCAGCATTCATTTTCTAATAGTTAAATGCATGCATAATTGAAATTTGTGCGAATCCAATGAAGTAACCCCAGCCAAATAATTTTGACCTAAGAACTACTGTAGAGGGAAAATCAAGTGGAAGCACTTGAAACTAGTCTCCAATGGCCAAGGAAATAAATACAAATCAATACTTTAGTTCAATGGGGATAGAAGAAATTTATATGATCACAAAATTCAGGGAATGAACAGATGGTGGTTTTTAAGAGAAATTCTATTGAGTCTTGCTGCATGCATAATTCATTCTGCTAAGATTAGTAGCAGAATAGCTACAAAAAAGGAGGAAGTCAACAGTGGCACAAATGTTTGATCTGCTCTATCACTCCATGATTTCTGACATCAATTGTTCTTCTTTCATTCAGTTTCCCCACTCCTCTATGTCCCTTGGCTTCCATGGTTCACTGTGAAGTCTCACAGGGACTCAAACTGTCAGGGAAATGACTCACATGACTATGGATGATGAAGAACTATGGATGTTGCACAGAGGTGTGACTCAGGCACAGCTCAATTCTGTGTCCCAGCATAGTAAGTATCCCCAAAAGAGAGCTAGTATTGAGCTCCTGAAAACTTATATAAGTCTCTATTTGGGCCGGGCCTATATCCCATCTTAAATCTATCTTCTTAAAATAATAAGTACTTCATCACAAAAAAACAGTTAATCAATGGCTAGGAATAACATTTTGAGAAATAAATCATTAAACCATACTGGAAAAACTAACTCCTGTAAAATCTATATTGGTTCTGAAGTGACTCCATTAGCTTTAATTGATTCAAACAGTTGCTATGTTAGTCTTGTTATTGTTGTTAGAGCAGGTTGATTAAGCCTCAAGTGCATTGTTTACTGTCTTTGACTAGATAAGTGAATTTTTTTCCATTCTAATTATAAAAGAGAATTGCCTATACTTCATATTCACGTGGAGCAGATGATATATTTATTTCATTTTCCCTTGTTGTATGCTGTAGACTCAGAAACAACCCATAGCTGACCCTTCAATGAGTTTTCAAAGGGAGTTAATTATTGCATGGTAGAGGATTGCCCATCCTTCTTCCAGTGAATAGCTTGTGGATTCTTCAGGATTGCACTGCAGCTTTTTGCTACTAAGTCACCGGTGCTCTCTTGCCTGAGGCAGTGTTAACTCTTCCACTCGGTCAAAATATACCTAAGGAAATCTGGCCTGTTAGAATATCCTATCCTAAAGACTGTTACTCCAATGTATTACATTAATAATATCATCCCAATTGAATAGGTTAATCAAGAAGTGGCTAGTCTACTTGAGACGTTGGTAAGACATACGTGATCTGGATAAACCACTAATATTGAATCACCTATCACAATGAAAGAAACAGTGCCTGTTGGATATCTTTGGTTCTAGAGGCAAAATAGTCCATAACTAAGAATACCGCTTTTGGCATCACATTTGACTGTCAGCTTTCAGTGGCTCTTAGAGCAGAAAAAAATGTGAACTAGATCTAGGTTTTTGTGTAAGTAGTTATACTACTGGAAAGAGAACTGGCATCTACTTCCATAATAGCTTGCTTCCGGAAACCCTATGAACATGGAGAGGATGAAAGGCACCCAAGCGTCAAGGTCTCTCCTTCATAGAGTCGCCATGAGTCACCTGAGACTCGATGGCACTTAATAACAACAGTTATACCACATGATATGTAAAATACACCAAGGACTTTGGCCTTGATGGAAAAATTTTATGCACAATGTGAAGTTTGTGTAATATTCCAGTGAAAGATATTTTGAGGTGAAGTAATTGCAGAAAATGTTTTCTCTTTCAAGATTTTTTTTCTTTTGTTTTTATATATTATTGATTTCTTATCTAGACCAATAAATTAGCCATTAGATGACCAGGCATCTGGAACTGACTACTGAGTTGAGAAATTTAATACGGACCAATTCTTCTGTGTTTCATTGACTATGAAAAGGTGTCTGACCGTATGTATCATAATAAACTGTGGCTAACTCTGAGAAAAATGGGAATCCAAAAACACTTAATCGTGCTAATTCAAAACCTATACTTGGACCAGGAGGCAGTTATCAGAATAGAGCAAGGAAACACTGCATGGTTCAAAATTGGGAAGGGTGTAAGCCAGGGATGTGTCCTATCTCCATACCTTTTCAACCTATATGAGAAACAAATCATCTGGGAAGCTTGGCTCTATGAGAAGAAGGGTAGCATCAGGATTAGAGGAAGATCCATCAGCAATCTACATTATGCAGATGACACAACCCTGCTTGCTGAAACTGAGGTACTTGCTACAGAATGTCAAAGACTGCAGCCTTCAATATGGATTGAGGCTCAATATCAAGAAGACAAAGATTCTCACCCCTGGGCCAATTGGCAGCATCATAATGGATAGTGAAGAGATTGATATTGTTAACAGCTTTTGTTTGCTTGGCTCCACAGTCAACACTCTTGGAACCAGCAGCCAGGAAATCAAAAGGCATCTTGCGATAGAAAAGTCTGTTGTTAGGGATCGCTCCAAAGTACTGAAGAGCAATGGGGTTACTCTGGAGAATAAGGTGTGTGTGTGTGTGTGTGTGTGTGTGTGTGTGTGTGTGTGTGTGATACAGTCCATGATTTTTGCAATCTTTTGCTCTACATCAGAGAGCTGGACAATGACTAGGGAAAATAGAAGGACAGCTGATGCCTTTGAACTGTGGTGTTGGAAAAGAGTATTGAATATACCATGGGCTGCTAAGAAAATGAACAGGTTCTTCCTGGAGAGGATAAACCAGGCTGCTCCTTGGAGGCAAAGATTCTGAAGCATTGTCTGCCATACTTTGGACATATTGCAAGGAGGGACTATTTCCTTGGAGAAAGATGTCATGCTTGGGAGGATGGAGGGACAGCAGAGAACTGGAAGACCCTCTATGAAGTGGATTGATTCAGTGACCACGGTAATGGAGTTAGGTGTGTTGGAGACAGTGAGACTGGCACAGGATAGAGCAGGGTTTAGGACTGTTGTACATAGGGTTGCTAGGAGTTGCAGGCGACTCAATGGCACATAACAACAAACCAATCCTAATGCTACATTCTTCTTCTAGAGCCTATATTAGGCTTTTTTCACTGATAATAAGGATGACTTTAAGTGGTTGTTGCAGATCACAGACTATAACCTTCCATATGGATTACATCGCAACATCAAGAAAACTTAAATCCTCACAACTGGGACAAGAGACAAAATTATGATAGATGGAGAAAATATTTAAATTATTAGCAATTTCATCTTACTTGGATCCACAATTCACACCGTTAGAACCAGTAGTCAAGAATTCAGAAGCTGTGCCACACCATGAAAATCTGCTGGCAAGGGCCTCTCTAGAATAATAAACAGTAATGTCCATTTAAAGTCTACGGTGTGCCTGATCCAAGTCATAGTCTTTTCAATTATTTGCTATGCATTTGAAAGTTGAACAATGACTAAGGATGATGAAAGAAGAATGCATGCTTTGGAATCATGGCATGGAAAAGACCACTATTTCATGGACTGCCAGTAGACAAGTCTATTTTGGAAAAAGTGAATCAAAGGTGTTTCTTGTAGGTAAGGTTAGTGAAAATTCATCTCATATTTTGGGAATATTGTTAGGAAGAGTCAGTTCTTGGAGAAGGATGTCACACTTAAAAAGGTGGAAGGTAGGTATAAGAGAGGAAGACCCTCTACAAGAATGAGTGGCCCAGTGACTATAACAATGGGATCAAGTATTTCAGAGATGGTGAGAAAGGGACAGAAAAGAGCAATGTTCAGATGTGTTGTTCACAGGGTTGCTTGAGGCACAGTAGACTCACTAGCACATAACTATAGTGATTGTAAAGTGAGATAGGTTTTCTGACAATTTTTAAAAAAGGGAAATAGCACATCTATGAAGCACATCTATATCTGAATACAACCAGAGATTATAAGTAAACTACATGAAAAGGTGACCTAGATTTCCATGCTATTTGCTACAGTTGTACTTAACAACATTCACATCCATAACTTGCAACTATGACTCTATGAGTTCCATAACATAAGAGAAAGAAAACATATCGATTTTTGGTGTTCCATTTTGGCATAAATATACAAGCTCAAAATAGACAATAGTAGGATTGTAATTTAGGTTTACAATGGAAAAATAATGTAGTGGTCACTCTTTGATCAGAGTTTCAAGTGCTACATCTGGCCATCTAGTTTAAAGACAAAAGAATTACCTTAAAATGAGATTATATATAGAACCATGTATAATAATTGATGATATGAACATTTAGTGATGGATCTAAAGAAAAAAAAAGAAAGTTGAATACAAGGATGTATAGGATAGAGGCATGTGGATGAGCACATGGCAAAGTGTAAAAAAAGTGAAGATTGTTGTATCATAGGTTAATGTCCTCTGAAACTCCTCTACAATGGAAAAGACACCAAACACTAAATGGACAACATTAAAGGGCAAATTAATATTGTCTAGCCTTTCTCATCAGGCACTCAAGGACTGTCATGGTGGATACATGCTAAGAGTGGTCATATGGCAAAGACAGAGACCATCTAAAGGCCCAAGATTATGAACTCTCTTTTAACAGGGTAGATATGCTTACTGCTGCCTCAAAATATCTACTTGCTAGCCACAAAGATCAACTTTGAGTCATCATTATATATTAGTGAACTTTATCAATTTGAAGAAACACTGGTAAGAAAATTCAAAGGCAATCCAAAGACGTGAATAAGTATTGCCAGAGCATTTGAATTAATAAGAATATAAACATTTAAAATACAGAAAATAGAAAAACATTGTAATAGACACTTAATAAAACTAAATAAAAAGTATTAAGTAAACATAAGGAGAAATGTGAAAGAGACAAATCATTGAATATCTGGATTTAGGGCACAGAAAGAAACATGAAGAAATTCTTAGAAGTGGAAAAGATATTTTCTCTTGATTGTGAGAGCTATTTCATAGTTATATAGATCTGTTAATATTCATTAAATTGTTTGTTTTAAATAGAATGTTGATTATGATAGATAATGACTATAAATCCTAATGGCAGGATACTGCCTCATCTTTCTCGTACAGAGTAGCTGGTGGATTTAAAATATAGACATATCTAGTTACAGCCCAAAACTTAACCTACTATCACACTAGGAATCTTAAGCTAAGACCTGAAGCATTTATCCTAAAAATACTATTGGTGACAAACTAAATTCTTTTTCACATCAAATTATTTTAAAGTAAATCTGAATAAATATATTTATAACTACACATCCTGCCAAACTGTTCCTAACAGCTGCCACCCATATTGTTGTTGTTAGGTGCCCTTGAGTTGGTTCTGACTCATAATGAACCTTTATTCCAGAGCAAAAAATTGCCTGCTCCTGCACTATTCTCACAATCATTGCTAAATTTGAGTCCCTTGTGGCAGACATGGTGTCAATCTATTTTATTGAACCTACTCAGATAAGAGAAATTTTGTAAATATAAAGATTCCAAGCCACTGATGCCTTTGGGGAACTATCTGAACCAAAGACACTCCACCTTGTTGCTATATAACTTGTCTAGATTGGTGAAAGCCTTCTCACTTCTCTCCTTTCAGAAGTTGTCTTCTTCTGTTAAATTTCAGTGCTTCTTACCTGCAGAGGAAATATTTATTTTATGTAGGCTAAGGATGTATTGGGTTTGTTAAATTATTTTGAACATGGTGAAACCATGACCATGATTTTCTTTTTTTCCTTGATCAATCCTAAACTCCTTTAAATATAAAACACACCTTCAGAGAGTTAAAAAAAAGTTAGTATGTACTTTAAAATAACAAACATACATCTTATAAGTGACAAACATGTATTTCATAAGCTAAGGAATGCAGTTGGATAGGGTAAGAAATGTAAGCATATTTACTGCTTTAAGTTCTTTTTTATACTTGTTTTATTCCTTTTTCATTTTAACAAAATACCTCTTTCCACTTAAACAGATGGATTAATTTTCAAAGTTTTGTCTCCTTTCTGCTTTCTCAAAAGAAGTACCACTTCAAAGAAATATACAAGAATGATTTTTACAAATAACAAATTTCTGAGCTTCATCTAAAGGCACTAAATTAAAATTTTATGTTATGTATGAAGTATCACGAGTGTTTATAGAGAGATGTAGTTTACTTACTACATCAATATTTACATTTGATCACGTTGTGAGAAGAAATTTCTGATTAGAAATAAAAATTTGTTACAGTACTTCTCAAGCCTCAAGAGCTCTCCTCTAATTTAAGGGTTCTGGAAGAAAAGAAAATTCATCACTTCTTCCCCACAATTGACAGGCTGAAAAGTCAAAGAGATTTCTATAGATTGTCAGTGTGACTCTATTTGCGGAAACAAACTGGCAATTCCCACCAATTTATGGAATTTGGATGAATTCTAGTATGAATACTTAGAATAGTGGTATTCTTCAATTCTACTCCCTTAACTGGAATTTTTCTTGAGGACATTGAAGAGAGCTCTGATGGCCTACTGTGTAGAGAATTCTGCTGCCAACCCAGAGCAAGTGGTTCAAAGGCATGAATCACTCCTTGGGAGAAAGATGGGTGATGTTCCCAATTCAAGGAACCATGTTTTATACAAATGTAATTAAAGCCTTGTAATGAAATAAATTAATAGGAAGTGTTTAAATAAACCAATTTAACTTATCATTGATAGAAGAAATGTATTCAAAAAATATGTACTTACTTATTCATATAGAAAATAATTTCTTATAAAAAATCTACGAAATAGTATAGAATCGTTGTGTTTGTTAAAATTCTTTAGACCATCTACATAATTCAATATCTGATACCTTGTAAAGCCAACTAGTGGAAGATTTGGTATCATTTAGGATAAACCGTATTTCAGAGAAAGTTGACTAAATTTAAATGAAAAAGCCATTTCTTATGACGTTCTTGGCTTCTATTTAGGGATTCCTGGTGGTGTAGTTCACAGGGAGTGTGGTGTTAACCCACGGCTGTGCCTTTTCCTCTGGTTGTTCAAATCCACCTACAGCTCTCTCTATATCTAATCTATATCTAATCTATATCTATCTGTATCTATCTCTATCTCTCTCTCTCTATCTCTATCTCTATCTCTATCTCTATCTATCTATATCTCTCATTGGAGATTGCCCATCCTTCCCATGGGAAAAGTGAGGATAGGCAATCTCTTCCTACCCTATTAACTTCCTCTGAAAACTATCAGGGGGTCAGCTACGCATTGGTTCTGACTCAACCATACACTAAAACAACATACACGTGGTCACATGCGCGTGTGCACGTGCACACACACACCCCTGTGATTATCTAAACAGATTTGGCATTAGGATTGAAGGCCGATTCATAAACAATTTTCATTATGCAGATGACACAATCTGGGTTGCTGAAAGTGCGGAGGATGAAGTACTTGTAGCAAAAGATCAGGGAATTAAACCTTCATTATGGATTATATCTCAATGTCAAGAACACAAAAAATCTTATCACTGGATCAATAAGCAGCATCATGATAGATAGAGAGGAGATTAAAACTGTCAACATCTTTCTCTTGCTTGGATCCACAATTAACACCCTTCCTACCAGCAGTCAGGAAATAAGATGTATTGAAATGGGAAAATCTGCACTTAGGGTCCTCTCAAAACTATTGAGGAATTTGAATGTCAGTTTGAGAAATAAGGTGTATCCTATTAAGACCATAGGCTTTCTGATTATTTGCTATGCATTTGAGGGTTGGACAATGAATAAGGATGACAAAAGAATTGACACCTTTCAGGTGTGTTGTTGGAGAACATCATGGCTATCCCGTGGACAGCAAGGAGAACAAATGGATATGTCTTGGAGAGGGTGCAGCTGGAATACTCTTTGGAGGCAAGAATTATGAGACCCCCTCACATACTTTTAGCATGCAGCTAGGAGCGGCCATTCATTGGAGAAAGAAATGATGCTGGGAAGGGTGGATGGTCTGCAAAGATGAGAAGACCTTCAACCAGGTACAATGACATGGTGACTGCTACAATGGGCTCTTTGTCAGGAAGTGTGAGGATGGTGCAGCATAGAGCAAGGTTCAGATCTTTTGTTCATTGGATTGTTATGAGTCATACTTGACTCAATAGCACCTAACAAGAACAACAACAACAAAGCATTATTCCTACAAATACTAGCTTCTATTATTTAACTTCTGTACCCTATAATAAACAGAGCTAAGCTACATGATAGGAAGTTTTTTCTACTTTCCAGATTTTTATCTACTGTCCTAGTGGCAAGAAGCTGCACTGCAATCTCCAAGACCACCAGCTGCTTGGCTGGAGAGGATGGGCAATCTCTTCCTGAGTGCTTAACTGCCTCTGAAAAAATGCTGGAGGGTCAGCTACGGGTGGGATTAAGACTCAATGGGACACAACATCAACATTAGGCACAAAAATAAATATGTATTTGTTTTTGTATATCATAGATTTAGATTTAGCAACTCATCAACCCATAGCTGACCAGCTTCTGATTGGTTTTCAGAGGCAGTTAATCACATGGGAAGAGATTGTCCATTCTTCTCACACGAAGCAGCTGATGACCTCGAATTGCATTCCTTAGAGACTGCAGCACAGCTTCTTACCACTAGGCTATATTTATAAGACATAAAACCTCTGCAAAGTCACTAAATGGATATATTAAATTGTTATTGTGCCTGTTCTTTTGTGCTACTGAGTAACTTTTTTCATTCATAGCATCTCTAGAGGACAAAGTAAAACTTTGTAAAACATCCATCAGGTTTTCAAGTCTAAAACCTGTACAAAAAACCAATTACTACATTTGTCACCATTAGAGTGGTTAGTGGTCTCAATCATTCACAGCATTTTAAAACTGTGCCTCTAAGGTTTCTATGTATAATATAAATGTTGCTTTTGTGTTGCTATGTACATCATGGTATGCACAGGAATCATATTGGTTACATCTGTGGAAGGAATCACTGCAGATATTTAGTATCAGCAGTGAAATTAGTTATGGTGCTGTTTGTGCAGCAGACTATCAACTATTCAAATTATAGCTAAAAAAGGTAAAATAAAATCCACAGGAATAAAAATCTCATCTTAAAATTTAAAAATCCTGAACTTAAAAACTAACTCAAGAACACATTGAAGGCCTTGAACACTAACAAAAGAAGACCAGATGAGCTACAGGAAGAAAACAAGAATATCATCCACAAAGAATGTAGAAGATCATTATAAAGATTAAGGAAAAAGAAAAGACCAAATTGGATGTCAGAAGAGACTCTGAATATTGCACTAGAGCACCGAAAAGCAAAAGGAAAGGGGTAAAAAGCAAGAAGTTAAGGAGCTGAATAGTGTATATCAAGGGCAGCTCAGGAAGACAAAGCAAAGTATTTTAATGAAATGTGCAAGGATCTGGAGTTGGAAAATCAAAAGGGCTGAACTTTCTCAGCATTTCTTAAGCTGAAGGAACTAAAGAACAAATTCAACCTCAAGTTGTAACATTTAAGGATGCTATGAGCAGAATATTTAATGATCCAGAAAGCATTAAAAGAAGACAGAAGGAGTATACAGAGTCACTGTAACAAAAAGAATTGGCTGACAAAGAAGAATTTAAAGAAAAAGTATATGATTAAGAGACAATGGCAATAAAAAAGAAAATGCAAGCTTCTCTGAAGGACTTGGCAAAAAAAATAAGACCCCAGAGATTGATGGAATGCCAGTGGACATATTTGAGCAAAAATGGTGCCACCCTGGATATACTCACCAGATTGTGCCAAGTAATCTGGAGGATAACTACCTGGTTAACTGACTGAAAGAGGTAAATATTTATTCTCATTCCAAAAAGGTGAACGGACAGAGTGTGGAAATTATCGAACAATAACACTAATATCACACACTAGCAAAATCCTGCAAAAGATCATTTTAAAAAGTGGCTGAAACAATATATTGACAGAAACTACTAGAAATATAAACAGGGTTTAGAATAGGTAGTGGCACTAGAGACATCATTGCCAATGTCAGATGGGTTCTGTAAGAAAGCAAAGTGTACCAGAGGAATGTCTATATATGTTTCATTGATTACGCAAATGCATTTGACTGTGTGGATCACAACAAATTTGTGGCTAACCTTGAGGAGTATGGGAATCCCGGAACACCTAACTATGCTCATGTGAAACCTTTACTCTAGCCAGGATCCAGTCCTCAGAACAGAGTGGGGAAACACTGCATCATTCAAAATCAGGAAAGGAGTTTTTCCAGGGATGTATCCTGTCTCCATTCATATCTTTCAAACTATATGCAGAACGAATCATTTGGGAGGCTGGGCTTCATGAGGAGGAATGTGGCATCAGGGTTGTAGGAAGACTCATTATCAACTTGCTGCTGATAAAACTTTTCTTGCTGAAACCAAGAAGTACTGTAAGCTCTTGCTATAGAAGGTCAAGGACTGCAGTCATCAATATGAATTTAAGTTCAACATCAAATAAGACAAAGATTCTCACCACGCCAATTGGCAGCACGATGATAGATAGAGACGAGATTGATGTTGTTAACAATTGCAACTTGCTGGATTACATAACCAAACTCTTGGCACCTGCAGTCAGGAAATCAAAAGACAAATTACACTGGGGAAATCTGCTGTGAAGGACCTCTCCAGAGTACTGAGAAGCAATGGTGAGAAGAATCAGAATCCCAGAATACTTAACTGTGTTCCTGTGAAATTTATACTTACATCAAGAGGCTGTTGTACATGTATAAACACTATATTGTTTAAAATTTAAGAAGGTGTATATCAGGGTAGTATCCTCTCTCCTTACCTATTCAATCTGTATGCTAAGCAAATTATTTGAAAGACTGAGCTGGAGGAAGACTCATCAATGATATACATGATGCTGATTACACAATTTTGCTTACTGAAAGTGAAGAGGATTTGAAGCATTTGCTGAAAAAGATTTAAAAAAATTACAGCTTTCAATATGGATTACATCTCAACGTGAAAATTTGTCACCACTGGGTTAATAGGCAAACTCATGATAGATGGAGAAGCATTTGAAATAGTCAACAACTTCATCTTACATGAATCTGCAATGAACACTCTTGGTACCAACAGTTATAAGATCAGGAGATATACTGCACTGAATAACTCTGCTTTCAGGGATCTCTCAAAAAATACTAAAGAGTAATCATGTCAGTGTGAAGACTAAAGTGCACCTGATTCAGGCCAAGATATTTTCAATGACTCGCTACTCATTAAGAACAGGACATTGAATAAAGATGGTAGAACAATAATTTATGCCTTTGAGTGGTATTGGAGAAGAGTACAGAATATCCCGTAGGATGCCTGTCTAAATAGGAGAAAATGGTACATGAGGGCACAATGCCATAAGCATCTTTCTGAAAGGGTCACAGAGAGTGAGGAAAATAACACAGCCTCTCCTTACCCCAGAGTAGAAAGTCAATAAAGAGCCCATAGACAAGTCCCATGGTTCATCTAGAACCATACCAGCAGCAAGAGACTCATTTGTTGCTGACTCACAAACTCATAGCTGTGGTACTGAGAATGGGGTTTATTAGGGAACTAAGTTAGAGAGTGGGGGAGGTAAAGAATATAATTCAACACAAGTCCATTTTTTTTTAGCCCAAGTTCCAAGGCACAATTTCTCAAGTATTCCAGGCTTGGTTTCAGTTCAATAGCCAAATCCAAATCATCCAGTAAGTTTCACCTCAGAGCAATTATAAATCAACTTCTCTTTCAAGCATCTGGCAAGAACAGCAAAAACTTTTGACTGTGGCCAGCACCAATGCAAACAGCCACAGTTCACACTTGCCACAGTTTCTCCACAACAATGCCACAGTCTCTGCATCACCATCCCTGGGGTCTTATTCTCACCAGGGTCTTGCTCCCATCTCCCTCAAGTCTTGTCACCAGAAGTCTTGCTCACCATAAGTCTTGTTGCCCAATGTGGGAAGCATTATTTCTCTTATACCAGTCAGTTCCACAGCTGTTGATGACTTTCAAGACTGTGATGTTCTGCAAGACCATGTGTCTGTAGTTAAGGTAGCTGGAGACCAACCAGAGGCGGTTAACTGGAATGGCTTAAAAAAGAAAAAAACAACAATTTTTTAAGCTAACACTATAATATAGAAAAGACAAACAGATATGGAAAAAGTGTAGTCAGAATTCTTCCTGGAGGCAAAAATGGAGAAATTTAATCTATCACACACTGGGCATATTGCTAGGAGAATACATCCACTGGAAAAGGACATTGTGCTTGGAAAAGGACAGGAAGACCCTCAATGAGATGAACAGGCACAATAATTACAGCAATGGTGTCTCAGAGATGACAAGGATGGCACACATCAGTTTTTCATAAGATTGCTATGAGCTATACTTGACTCAACGGCACCTAACATCAACAGTGACTTTCTCTAAATTATGAAATGTATCTAAAGTACATGAAGTTAATGTAACAGGCTTTGGACATGTTGTCAGAAGAGGCTAGTCTTTGCAACAGTAAAAGTTTTTTTAAGAGAAAGACTCTCAATGAGTTGGATTGATACAGTGGCTGCCACAGTGGGATTCAGCACAACAGAGATCATGGAGAGGATGCAGAATAGAACAAGGTTTCAACCTGTTTTCATGTGGTTGCTGTGAGTCATAGACTATTCACAGACTTGACCAATGCAATATTCTGAAATCTTAAAAGCTAGTACCAAGGGTATTGATTGTGGAGAAAAGGCAATTTCTCAGAAAGGGATATCATGCTTGAAATAGTCAATAAAATAAAGACACTCAATGAGATAGATTGACCAATGACTACAACAATGGGCTCAAGTGTATCAGAAATGAGGAGAATGGCACAGGATAGGACAGGAATCAGGTCTATTATTCACAGGGTCATTATGAATTTTACTTAACTTGAATGAAGTTAACAATAACAACAATAACAACATTCCATAAGGTCTATGTGTTGGAATCAACTCAGTGGCAGTGGTTTTTGGACGTGAAATCAAGTACTGTTGAAAAACTCATAATCATGATGATGGTATTTCAGATTCTGATTCAAAAGTTGTAAGGGAAGAAAGCTAGCTTCTGAACAGAATTTTTTATTAATCTCTTGAATTGATGTAGATTTATCCAGCTAATTATTCTTAAGTGATTCTAACACCCAGCAACTCTGCATCAGGTTTCCAATGCCCATCAACAAATGAATAGATTGAGAAAATGTAGCACATTTACACAATCGGATACTATGAAACACTAAGGAGCAACGATTTTGTGTAATACTGTAAAGAGAAAATAAATACTGTATTAAAAAAGACTATTGTAAAGTAATATAGAGAGTCTAGAGAGGATTATGCTGAGTGGACTAACTCAGTCTCATAAGGACAGACACTGCATAAGAACCTTATTATAAAAAGAGTAGAATGATAGTAAGATGTATATAAATGTCCAAAAGAGAGGGGGAAATGAGAAATGAGTAGAAAAAGGGAAAGGAAGTAGAAAAAGGGAAAGGTGGAAATCAGTAGGATAACAGGTTTTAGTGGGTAGATTAGGGGGGAGGGGAGAGAATGGGAAAAATTAGTGACTTGAAAGCCTGGTGTAATAATAAGCATGTATCAATAGTAATTGATTATATTCTTTCAGGGGCTGGGCTTTATTAAGAAGAATGTGGCTGTATTGAAGGAAGACTCATCAACAAACTGCATTATGCAAATGAAACAATCTTGCTAGCTGACATGAGGAAGATCTAAAGCATTTGCTGCAGAAGGTTGAGGACTGAAGTCTTCAATATGAATTGTATCTCAATAGAAAGAAAACAAAGATTTTTACCATCTAGCCAATTTACCATCTAGGCAGCATCATGATAGAAGGAGAAAAGATTGAGGTTGTTAACAACTTCATCTTGCTCCGATCGACAATCAATACTCTTGGAACCAGCAATCAAGAAATCAATTGATAACTCCCACTGACAAAGTCTGCTGTGAGGGAATTCTCCAGAGTACTAAAGAACAATGATATTAGTCTAGAGACTAAGGGGCATCTGACCCAGGCCATGATCTTCGCAATTATTTGCTATACATCAGAGATCATGACAATAAATGAAGATGACAGAAGAATTAATGACTTTGAGTTGTGGTGCTGGAGACGAGTACTGAACATACTTTGGACAGCCAAGAGAGCAACCAGGTCTGCCCTAGAGAGGATGAAACCAGGTTGCTCCTTGGAGCCAAAGATTTTGAAAGTCCCTCTCATATACTTTGGGCTTATTGTGATGAAGGGCCAGTCCTTGAAGAAAGACATCATGTTTGGAATGGTGGAGGGTCAGTGCCAGAAAGGAAGACCCGAGATGAGTTGAACTAACATATTAACTGTGGCAATGATGCTGGTGTGTCAGAAACAGTGAGATTGGCTTAAGATAGGGCAGAGTTCAGAGCTATTGTTCATAGAGTCACTATGAGTCATAATTGACTGAACACCACATAATGACATGCATGAATAATTGTATGAAACAAAAAATGCAAATGAGGGATTGATTGTATGGAACACCATATATATGAATGAGACATAATAAATAAATTATAAAATTATAAAGTACAACATAATAAATGCCAATTAGGAAAGACAAGTCCTCATGGGAGCAGAAGGCCTCATTTTTCTACTGAGGAGGAGTTGGCAGATATTAACCATCAATGCTTCTGTTAGAAGTTCAATGGTTGTTAATTGGATGCAGAATGAAAACAGGGACATGAGAAAATGAATTCTGAAAAAGAGGAATGCTAAGGTAGAGGACCTTCCACAGCTTAGCACTGTAAAATGGCATCTTCCATAGCTTTCCTATGGTTTTTATTTCATTTAAACCAACAATTAAAAAAAAAAATCCTATCTCATGAGGCGATATTTTTTTTTTTTATACATGAGTGTTGTCAATATAAAAATGGACAAGCTTTATTCTTAAACCAAGAGCAGGATGATTCCAAAGTTCAGGAGCAGTATCCTCTCTGGTGGGAGGCTGGGTGGAAACTTCTGTTTGCAGAGGGCATCCAATATCCAAACGTTAACACACAAGGGTACGAGAGCTTCATACTCTTATGTTAACTCATACTGAAAAGATACAGGCCGTTTACACTAAATCTATTTTCATCAAGAAAATATGATTTTTTTCAATTATGTATATTTCTAATGTCTCTCCTGTTGTAAATATCTCCAAAAATATTCTGGTTTTTTTTATTTACAGGGATTCTGTATTTTATTAAATATATATGTGCAAAGATTTAAGGAAATCACTGCAGAAGGTTAAACACTGTAGCCTCCAAAATGGATCACATCTCAACATCATGAAGACAAAAATCCTTGCCACTGCACAGATAGGCAACATTATATTAGATGGAGAAAAGATTGAAATTGTCAAAACTTCATCTTACTTAAATTCACAATCAGCACACTTTGTACCAGCAGTCAAGAGATCAGGAGACATACTGCACTGTGAAAGTCTACCCCTTCCAGTTATTGAGGAGTAATGATGTTAGTTTAAGGACTAAGGTGTACCTGATTCAGGCCATGATCTTTTCAGTAACTTTCTATGCTACTGAGAGCTGGACAATGAACAACGATGACAGAAGGAGAATAAATGTCTTTGAACTGTGAGTTTGGAGAAGAGTACTTAATATCTAGTGGACTTCCAAAAGAATAAACAGGTATGTCTTGGAGAAGAGACAGCCAGAATGATCCTTGGAGGTGAAGATGATAAAGCTTTATCTCATATACTTTGAGCATGTTGTTAGAAGAGACTATTCCTTGGAGAAAGACCTCAAACTTGGGTAGCTTGATGGACAGTGACAAAGAAAAAGAATCTTATCTAGGTGGATGGACACAGTGACTGCCACAATGCCCTCAAGAAGGATTGTGAGATGACAAAGGATAGGACAGAGTTCAGATTTATCGGGTCCAGAGTTATTCAGATTTGTTGTTTATTTGGTCATTATGAGTCATATTGAACTTGATGACACATAACAGCAACAACATTTATATTAACAGAACACTGGTGGTATCTAGTCTGTAAAGTTGTGCTGCCAAGCCAAAGGTGAAACTTCTCTGGCAGTTCCAATCATCTTCTGTGAGAGAAAGATGGGCAGTATCTGTCCATGAGATTTTCAGTCTTGGAAACTTCCTAATGGGCCAATTGTGAGTCAGAACAAACTCAAGTCACTGTATATGAATGAGTGTGAGAGATAGAGAGAGTTTTGAAGAAATTAGCTTAAATCACACAGTTTATTTTCTCACCCAAATATGTAATAATTTAATAACGCAGATATCAACATGGCACTAGGTATTGCTATTAAAAGAGTGTGTTTGGTATCAGAATTTTTCAGTATGTCCTCTACTAAGTCTAAAAGTCAAAAAAGTTCCCATTAATAAAAACTGAGTGAAATCAGATATCCATACTTACTCTTCAAACATGTTTTATCAATTATAACACAATTGTCCTTCTTATGACTATAAATGTTCTTCAACTGCATTGGTTAATTGACTGCAAAAGCCAATCAGAACTCACAGATCATGCATAATTATAGGGTTTATTAAGGAAATTAACAAATTACAATTTGTGTTGAAAACATGATATAGTTCTTAGTCAGAACATCTTCTGCTTAAAGGCTTTTTCACAGATGCTTTGGACTTTAGCCCTATGGCTTTAATTCAATGTTATATTCTTCTTGTTGTTTTTATGTGCCATCGAGTCACCTGTTACTCATAGTGACCCTATGTTCAACAGCTCTGAAGCCTGCCTTATCCTGAGCCAGTCTCACTGATGCCGACAAACGTACTCCCGTTACCCCAGTTACTGCATCAATCCATCTCATGTGGGGTCTTTTTCTCCTGCACTCTCCCTCCACCCTTCCAAGCATAGCATCCTTCTCCAAGGATCGATCCCTCCTGGGCACGTACCCAAAATATTAAAGACGGAGCTTCCAATTCTTAGCCTCCAAAGAAAAACTTGGTTTCACCCTTTCCAAGATAGGCTTGTTTTCTTTGTGGTCCATGGTATATTCAAGACTCTTCTCCAGCACCACAACTCGAAGGCAACAATTCTTCTTCTGTCATCCTTAGTTGTTGTCGAACTCTCTGTGCATAGCAAGTAATTGAAAAGACCATGCTTTTAGTCCTGCATATTATGATGCTTCCCTAGCTCTACTCTTAGTCCTCTGGTAAGTTTGGCAAAATTCCCTATCTCGGACTTTGTGGGCAAGCAGTGCTAGGTCAGCTTCGTCTCACAATTGTCTCTGGTTCTCCATTGCTGCTGCTGCTGCTTTCCTCTGAGTTGCACTGGAATCTCTGATCCAAATGTTCTCCCTACTTTTCTATCTTGCTTGTAGCAAGATTCTCATCTTTTCTCTCTAAACCTCTTCCATTTGGGCCTGACAGGATGTCACTGACCTCTTTCGCATCATTACTATAGTTCCACTCTACCCTACAGTACTGCACCACAATTGTACTCAATGCAGGATTAACTATATTGATTCCTTAGTGATGTCAAGGAATATCCTAGGTAAGAAATTATGATTAATAGACCCTCTAACAGACTATGTACACCAAAGTGTAAAAACCATCACAAAATATATAGTCCAATAAGCACAGGCTAGGCAGTTTGCTTACTAATCACAAAATCGAATTTGTCCTTAAATGCCAGAATGTATGTACTGGAGCTATAATTGTAGGCCCAGTGTTTACTACCGTTCCTTAGGAAATGAGTTATTAGGTTTGTGATGTGATAAACAGCTCTTTGTTCTGCTAAAGTAACTAAACTGTATTCTTTATAGATCCAAGTCTAGGCACTACAAAAATAAAATAACTGGTGTGCTGAACGAAAAACTTTTTTCACAACATTTAATCTTAATCAAGCTCCAATTGTGAAGGTGAAATAGAGATTCATTGTTTGGAGAAGAGTAACTAGCACACAAGCGCACATTTTTTAAAGCAACAGTCATTTCCTCCTTTATCTGTGAACATCTTGTCTTATTTCCTTCCAATTACATTTTTTTCCCTCTTCCATGAACAGCAAATATGTCATTTCTATCATTCTCCTGCTGGTGGCCTTCTGGAAAATGATTGAATTACCCAATCTTTGGAAGGAACAAGCTGTTTTATTTCATAAGTGCCATGGATTTTGTAGATTTTCTTGCTCTGGGGTCTTTCTCAGGTTATTAGGGATTTTAAGATACTTTCACTGAATAATTTTCTCCTGAAGCAAATGAAGGAATGAAAACTCTGGCTACATGCAGTTCTCCCAGGCATAAAATCAAGATAATGAGCTTTTTCTACATCTTAATGAAAGATGGAAATTGTGAGGAATAAATCTAAGGTTTCTTAAACAGATCAAGGGAAAATCTTCAGCAAATTTACTTCTTTTTTCAAGTGAAACTATATCTTTCTGATTTATGTTCGGATTTTCTGACTCAATATCACTAAAGACAAGTTCCATGCACTGGTTGTCCCCAGCTTATGATGTGTTAAATTTATAAAAAATTCCACTATGATCATCCCTTGTATTAATTTATTTGTACATCTTAGTATATTTTATTCCTTAATACACTATATTCTTTTTATCACCCTCAAAAGTTGAGATAGGGTCTTAAGTATGTATCATTGTATATATATCATTTCAATGTCTATTTTTTTAATTTTATCATTATTAATTGAAACATTTCCAATTTCAAAGACAAAGATGGAATATAATAACAATAATAATAATAATAATAATAATAATAAGCAGTTGTACTGAAAACTAAAACATAGTAAATATTCATAATTAATTTTGTCAGAACTGACTATAGAACTTAGATTCTTGTAATTATACCAGCAAGGGTCATGGCTTCTTAATGGCTATTGACTGGAGGCCACATTCAGTTCTTAAGGCCTGCCATGTGAACCTCCCTACTGACAATCCACAACATATTTATTTCCTTCTTCAAGGAGAGTAAGAAAGACTTTATCATTAAATTGTAATTATAGAGTGCATAGTAGGTTGTTGTTATATGCCATTGAGTCACCTGCAACTCAGAGTAACTCTGCGTGTAAGAGCCCTACACCTTGCTCTATCCTGTGGAAACTTATTGTCTCTGACACACCTACTGCCATTGCCCTATGACTGAATCAATCCTTCTCATCAAGGGTCTTCTCTCCTGTGCTGTCTCTTCACCCTCCCAAGAATGATATCCTTCTCCAAGGACTTATCCCACCTTGCAACATGTCCAAAGTATGTCTGACAGAGCTTCAGAATCCTTGCCTTCAAGGAGCAGCTTGGTTCATCTTCTCCAGGACAAACTTGTTTGTTCTCATAGCCGTCCATGATATAGTCAACACTCTTCTCCAGAACCACAGCTCAAAGGCATTAATTCTCCTTCCCTAGTCATTGTCCAACTCTCTGATGCATAGCAAGCAATAGTGAAGACTATGGCCCGGATCAGGCACACCTTAGTCTCCAGACTGACGTTGTTCTTTAGTACATAGTAGGTTGAAAATTTAAAATAATTTATACAATTTCCACTTCTTCATTCTTTGTACCTATGACATATGAGCTGTCACTCATATTCTTATGCCATTTTACAGGACACAGTTGATTTTAAGAGAAGTAGATTGTCTGGATAGGTCTAATATAAATCACAAATAATCAGTTGAGATCAAAATGTTTTCTCTTCTGATAGTTCAAGAAAAAGGAGGGTTTGATTTGATTAGGTATTGTTGAGTCAGCTACAACTTCATGATTAGATATATAACAGATTACAATAAGAGAAAGTAAGATGAATTGAACCAGTGTGTCATTTTTAATTTGAAGATAAAACAGGTTGTTATGAAAAGAAGTGAAAAAAGTATATAGGAGAAAAGACCTGGTTTGACTAGATAGAACCTCCATGGTGTCATAGTTTTGTTATTCAGAACAGATTTCTGAGCCATTTCTGGGCTTTGATTTTCACAACATGACTGGGCAGGGAAGTGAAATTGTTGTTGTTGTTATGTGCCGTCGAGTCACTTGCGACTCATAGTGACCCTATGTACAACAGCCCTAAACTCTGCTCTGTCCTGTGCCAATCGCACTGTCTCTGACACTCCCATCCCGATTATCCCAGTCACTGAATCAATCCACCTCATAGAGGGCCTTCCTCTCCTGCGCTGTCCCTCCACCCTCCCAAGCATGATGTCCCTCTCCAGGGACCGGTCCGTCCTCACAACATGTCCAAAGTATGTTAGACGGAGCCTCAGAATCTTTGCCTCCAAGGAACCACCCGGTTCACTTCACCTGGGAAGTGAAATAGGGTGTATATAAACTAATCATTATGAGATTAGTCAGTCTTTTCCAATTTTCCCTGCTTTAAATTGGAAAATTCTAGCAGCAAGGTAGGAATCTTATTAGCAGCACTAAAGAAGTAGCAGAGAATCCTGTGTTCGTCTTTGGGGCTAGAAATTCCCCACTAGTCACACCAGGTCATGTATCAAGAGCAGAAGTAGCATCAGTGGAAAATCAGAAACTGGCATGAGACAGAACTGATGTTATGTTGCTCCACAAGACAGAGGCAGGAACATTTTCCCAAGCATGCTGGAGGACTGAGGTGTAGCATCATAATTTGTAAAATGAAGTAAATAAAGATGTAAAGAGTATACAGAGTTATTATACCAAAATGAATTGGCAGAGGAATTCAATTAACATATGAGCAAGAGCCTATTGTGATGAAGGAAGTTCAGACTGCTTTTAAAGAATTGACTAAGAATAAGGCCCCAGGAATTGATGGTATACCAACTGACATATTTCAACTAACAGATACTGCCTTGAATGTGCTCACCAAGTTATGTCAAAAAAGCTGGAGAATGACCACTCGGCCAACTGACTGGAAGAGATGTATATTTGTTGCTGTTCCAAAGAAAAGTGATGTCACAGATTGTGGAAATTATCGAACAATATCATTAATATCACATGTAAGCAAGATTGTGCTGAAGATTATCCAAAAAGGACTGGAACAACACATCAACAGAGAATTACCAGAAGTGCAGGCTTGGTTTAGATGGGATCATGTTACTAGGGATATTGAAGCTAATGTTAGATGGATCTTGGCTGAAAGCAAGAAGTACCAGAAGAATGTCTATCTTTGTTTCATTGATTAGGCAAAGGCATTGGATTGTGTGGATCGTAACAAACTGTGGCTACCTCTAAGAATGGGAATCCCAGAACAATTGATAGTGCTAATGCGAAACCTATACTTGGACCAGGAGGCAGTCATCAGAACAGAGCAAAAAAACAATATACGGTTCAAAATTGGTAAGGGTGTACACCAGGTATGTATCGTATTTCCATATCCTTTCAACCTATATACAGAACAGATTATTTGGGAGGCTAGGCTCTATGCTGCCCTGGATGTGCTCACCAAACTGTGCGAAGAAATCT
>NW_006399886.1:5408777-5409841 GCF_000299155.1 Elephantulus edwardii | reverse complement strand
CAACCAGAGGCTTGAATGAGTTTTTCAGTTTTTTTCAGCTTGATAAATATAGAGCAAGTTCTTCCTTGTTTATTCTCCAACAATAGCTCTTTGCACATTTCCAATATAATACTTTGTCTTTCTGAGCTGCCCTTAAAATCTTCTCTTCCTAGCTTTTACTTCAGCATCTCCTCTCTTTATTTTACCTTCTCATTATCCCAGTCCAATTTCCATTAATAACTTCTACTTAGATATTAATAAACTTTGTTTTCATGAGTTACTTGTGAAACTATATGTATCTTATAAATCCTGAAACTATGACACTTAGGATAAATGGTTCTATTATTAGACTTTTTCCCCCACTGTATTTTGTTTACTGTTGAGTCAGAAACAACTCATAGCTAACCGTCAAATTGGTTTTCAGTGGCAGTTAATCTCATGTGCAGAGATTACCCATCTTTCTTTTGCTGCTGGATTTGAAATGTCTGCCTTCAAGATAGCACACCGCTTCTTGCCAGAGACCACTAGAGTTTTCCAGAATGAGGGCAATTTGACCATTCCCCTTACTTAAGTAATGGTGTGTACTAGTATTTCTCATTTCTCATCAGCCTAGATAATTCTTAGCTTTTCTATGTACAGGTATTTATCTGCAATCAGCTATTAAAGGTCAAAACCAGTTGATCTTGTGTTTCAGGTCTCTCTACACATTTTTCTATTTCTGAAACACCTGCTTTCAGTTTCAAAACATAACTTTCTTAATTTTGTTTTAAAACAGAAGAAATTAAAGCTGTAAAAATATTTTTTTTCTAATTCTCATTACTTTTACTGTTGTTGTTAGATGCTATCAAATCCAATACAACTCGTAGTGACCCTATGAATAATAGACCTGAACTCTATCCTATCCTGTGCAATCCTTATCAATTCCAACCCACTTGAGCCCATTGCTGCAGTTACTGTGTCTATCCATCTCACTGAGGATCTTCCTATCTTTCACCAACCGATCACCTTTCTAAGCACGTTGTCTCTCTCAAAAAAAATTGCCTTTTCTAAAAACTTGCCCAAAATATGGAAGACAAAACTTCACT
>NW_006399886.1:5393870-5408302 GCF_000299155.1 Elephantulus edwardii | reverse complement strand
ATTCAAGTTCTTTCTCAAAGCATCTTTCAGTATTGAAACTCAAGACTTGAATTGGTTTTTCACTTCTTTCAGCTTGAGAAATACCAAGCAAGTTCTTCCCTTTTTCTTCTCTGACTCCAGATCTTTGCACATATCATTATAATATTGTGTTTTATCTTCTTTAGCTGTTCTTTGAAATCTTCTGTTGAGCTCTTTTACTTCAGATCTCTTCCCTTTGTTTTTACTTCTTGACAATCTAACACAATATTCTTAACATATAAAGTATTTTAAATTCTTTTTCATTGTTGTACATTTTCTTTCCCTTCTCTTTCTCCCCCTTTGCAAGTCCTCCCACAAACTTTTGCCAGATTTTGTCATATAGTCTAACTCCATGTCCCTTTCATACATTTTAGCCCTTCATCTGATCTAATGTAATATTAATTATTTGTCTACTCTCTCTCATCCTTTCCCCAACCATTCCCCCATATCTGTCCTATTTTATAACATCTATATTACGCAGCATTTATTTGTCCTTTTTGACTGAGATAGTTCATTTAGTATAATGTTCTCCAGTCTCCCCCATGTTATGCAATGTTTCATGAGTTCATTGTTTTCAATGCTGCGTAATATTCCACTGTGTGAATAGACCATAGTTTTTCTATCCATTCATTTGTTGATTGGTACTTAGATTGCTTTCATTTCTTCACTATTGTTAATAGCACAACAATAAACATGGGAGTTCATTATAATGCAATTTTTATAATGTCTTCTGACATCCATTTTGTTTTTTTTCTTTCATCACTGTCTTTGTAATAACTTTTAAAATGCTAATCAGAAAGTACAATCTCAGGGACAGAACTAAGACTCAAATGATTCAATCTTGTATGTTTCATGATTTATTCATCGCAAATACCTTCTTACAAATACACCTACATGTTTGTGCTCCTCTTGAACCTTTTGCTTTTTTCTTATAGTAATTTTTCTCCCAAAGTGCTCATGTCAAAACACACACACACACACACACACACACACACACACACACACCCTATTCTGTTATCTTGGATTCTTTCTTTTTACTCCATTCTTTTTCATTTTCCCACAAACAATACAGAGCACAAAAATACTCCGTGAACATCAGTTGTATTCCTTCTCTTTACCTAATATTGTTACTACATCTGTGTTTGTACTTTATACCATACCACGCAATTCTTAAGATCGGGTGGTGGGTTTTTTCCCCTACCATTCTACTAAATTTGTTCATTTCATTTCTACCAAAACCTTTGTAATAACATCTTGTTTGCTATTTCAGTATCCTTTACCATTGTCATTCACTCTCACTTCTTGCCAAGTGAGAACCTGTCAAGTTGGAATGTACTCATAACTGACTATCCAGTAGTTTTTCAAGTCTATAAAACTCAATGCAGGAGGTTGCTCATTTTCAGCTAAGTCATTAGTGGATTTGAAAGCCCACAGAAATGTGGACCTTGCATTGGTAGTACAATATCCTACTGATTATTACCCTAGGATTATTACCCTAGCATCCACTTCCTTAAACAACATGACTCCAGAAACTACATGAACTTTGATAAATAACAGTAGTTGTAGAGGGGCTTTAGGCCTTTAGGTTGTTGCTATGAGTCCTGCTTGATCTAAAGGCAATCACCAACAACAACATCTCCCTTTTAATGGTGCAAATTATTCTTGAAATTCTGCCTTTTTTATTCCTCTCTTCTCTGTCCATTATCATCTCAATCACATTTGAATGTATCATTGCCATAACTCACAATATCAAGATTATATTATGTATCATCATTTCAATATTTCTTTAAAAAAGTAGAGGGTGGGAGAATGAGAGGAAAACCCTCAGGGGATGAATTGACACAATGACCGTAACAATGAGCTTGAGCATGATGGAGATAACGAAGATCTGTTGTTCATAGAGTATAAATAATTATTTATAAATTATTTATGAATGGTTGATATGACACCGAGATTAAGTATTTTGCTCAAGATTACACAGCTCTTAAGAGGTCAAGCTTTGATTTCACTCCCGCATCACATATTTTCAATCATGATGGTGTCTTTGTTTTCTCTTCTAATATCTTGGTCATGACTACAGAAAGTAAAGCCAAGGGAGTTATTGATTATGAAAGACGTTGTTACTGTTAGGTGGTCTCATAATGACTTTCTAAACAACAGATCTTAACCCTGCCATATACTCCATGATCCTCATTATCTTATCTTCAGCTTGCTTTCTCTCTCTCTCTCTCTCTCACACACACACACACACACACACACACCACACACATGTGGCCTACCATGTAGGATGTTGGACTGTCAACCCAAAGGCAGTTTGAATCACCTCATAAGAAAGACAGAGAACTTCCTTTTGTGTGACTTTCAGCCTCTAAAAATCTGCTGGAGGATCAGATTGAGTTAGTTTTGACTGGGCAGCAATGAGAGAGTTATATAAATGTAGATACATACTGTTATTGTGTACCACCAAGTTGCTTATATAGCCATGTTGAGTTTTGGGAGGAACTGTGTAGCTTGCAGTACCCAATTTCCCTTTCTTTACTGATCTATCTTTCACCCTCTCCCTTTTATATAGTGTGACTAATTAACTTCTTTTCTTTTTGCAGATACAGTAGTTACCGGCTGTTTTCCTCTGTCATGCTAATTGAAATACATAAAACTTCTCAAAATCAACATGCTAAAAAATGTATTTACTATGCTACTCATGAAACCTATTTCTTTGTCTGTGTTTTGTCTCTTATTGCATAAAGTTTCATATCCTGAGCTTTGTGTTATCAGTATTTTCCACAATATATGTCATATTAAGCATTCAGTAAATTATTTTCTGGGTTAAGAGCCAGGGGTACTATTGAAAGGAAAGATACTTTGGTGGAGTAAAGGTTATGTAGCAGAAATAACCCAGAAATTTCAATGACAAAATGGAAATCCTGTTTTTTTCCAGACTTTGGGCTATTTAGACATGGTGGAAACAGAGAAAAAATTTTGAGGACAGTAGGTGACCACTAAGTATCTGCCAAAAAATTAAGAAAGACTAATTCAAGTACTTTAAATTTAAAAAATTAATAATAATAATAATAAATAGTGTGTCAATGTGGTCTAGATCATCTAAATAATGTAACTTCTGTGTGTTGTGAATTCTAACCTTTGGTGGCGTGGTCTATTGGAGTTGCCCTACTAACCTGCCCAAAGGTTGTGTCTCTCTGGCTTTTGGGCTCCATCAGTAACTGAAAGAGAAAGATGAGCAATTATGTTTCACTTAAGAAAAAAATTTAGGCCAACACCAAAGCAAACTGGGGGAAAAATTGAAGATTTAAAGTAGTATAATTATAAAAAAGTATTTTTATGAACACATTTATCACTTATTAGCTAAAAACAAATTTAAAAACTATGTGCCCAAGACTATGTGCTATAAGCACTTTGTATATTTCATTTAATATTTAAATCAGAAGATATATGCAAACTTAAGTGATTTATTAAGTTGCCCACAATTATACAGATAGCAAGATAGAAACACAGTGTTTTAAATCTGAAAAGCTGACTCCACAAAGTCTGTGTAATTTATCACGGTAGGGTAAGAGAAAACAACTTGAAGACTACTGCTAAAATCTGAAAATTATTAAATATCTGTGCAACACTAGTAGTAGTGAGATTGGAGAAATGTAACAGGGTTTCTAAAGATTAAAGTGCGGGTTATAAACAGTAGAGGGCGAGGATGAATTTGAAAAGCTGAATGCACAAAGTAAAAAAAATATTCAATAACTTTAGAATTAGTCTTTTTATTCTTAATTATGGAATTGTGTTTCTTGTGTACCATAGAGTCAGAACTGACCCATAGCTGACCCTCCAGTGGGTTTTCAGAGACAGTTAATCACTTGGGAGGAGATTGTCTATCCTTCTTCTGCAAAGCAGCTGGTAGCCTCAAACCACGTGCCCTCGGGATTGCACTGTAGCTTCTTGCCACTAGACAACCAGAACTCTCTAATTATTGAAAGCTTAACTTTTTAAATAAACTATTGGCATACAGATAACTCTGACGGCCTTGCCATAAGAAACTGCACTGTAATCTAAAAGGCACGTGGTCTGAATTCACCAGCTGCTCTGTGAAAGAAAGAAGGATAATTTCTGCCCAAGTATTTACTCTCTCTGAAAAACCAGCTGGAAAATCAGCTATGAGTTAGTTCTGACTCAATGGAACACAACTGGAATATAGTAACATTAAAGTTACTGGAGTTTCCAGTTAACTCAAACACTTAAGCACTCAGCAGCTACTCTAAAATTTGGTGGTACAAACCACAGTCCTGGCCAAGTACTTCTAAAAATCCATAGTCTTGAAAATGTGGAGCATATCTACACTTCACAATTTCTATGAATCAGAATAAACTGAGAGACAACTAACAACAGCAACAATAACAATATAGTTTTCATAAGGATTCCATATCTGGTTAATGAATACAATACGTATATTTTTCAGCAAAATAATACATGATATAATTGTAGTATTAGGGATATAATTCCTGAATATCAGAAGTGTATGTGTTTGTTTTTTACAGACTATGCAAAAACATTTGACTGTGTGAATGATAATAAACTGTGACTAACACTGAAAAGAATTGGAATTCCAGAACACTTAATTGTGCTCATACCTAGACCAAGAAACAGTTGTGTGAATAGAGCACGGGGACGCTGTATGTTTTAAAGTCAGGAAAGGTGTGCACCAGGGTTATAACCTTTCTTCTTACTGACTCAATCTGCAGGTTGAATAAATCACTCAAGTACTTAAATTCTAAAAAAAGAATGGCAACAGGATAGGAGGAAGACTCATTAAAATATTTATTTTACAGATGATACAACTTTGCTGAATTTGAGGCAGACTTAAAATACTTGCTGTAGAAGATCAAGGTCTACAACCATCAATATGGATTACATCTTAACTTCAAGAAGACAAAAGTCCTTACCACTGGATTTATAAGCAACATCATAAAAGATAGAGAAAAGACAGAATTTCAAAAATTTCATCTATCTTGGATACACGTTCAACACTATTGGTATCAGTAGTCAAGGGGAAAGGAGAAATATTGTATTTGGAAAGTTTGCTGTCAAGGACCTCTCCAAATTACTAAGGGCAATCATGTGAGTTTGAAGACTAAGATGTGTCTGATCGAGGCCATGGTTTTGTCAAGCACTTGCTATGGATCTGAAATCTGGAAAATGAATAAGGAAGACAGAAGGATAACTGATGCCTTTGAGTTATTTATGTTCATGGGGAAGAGCACTGAATATCCTACAGACTGCCAAAAAACAGACAGGTATTGAAAAAAGTGCAGCCAGAATGTTACTTGGAGGCAGGGATGGTGAACCTTCATCTCACATACTTTGGGCATGGGCATCATGCTAGGAAAAGTGGAGGGACAGCAAATGAGAAGGAGACTCTCAACAAAGTGGACTGAAAGTGGAATAGTGTCAGGGGGTCGATGAAAGAGAGGAAGACCTTCAACAAGGTAGATTGTAGTGATTGTAACAATGGGCTGAAAATGGTAAGTATGGCACAGGAGAGGGCAAGGTTCAGATCTGTTGTTCATAGGATCGCTATGCTGTAGTCAACTCAATAGCATCTAACATAAAAAACAACTGCATTGTTTATGATCCTCCAAGAAGTAGATGCCAATATGGAAATAAAAATCTAAGAGAGAAGGACGTCATGCTTAGAATCTCACTGTTTCTGACACACTTGCTCCTATTGCCCAAGTCACTGTGTCAGTCCATTTCATCCAGTGTTTGTTTTCCTCTTCTGCATTGTCCCTCTACCCTTCCAAGTATGATGCCCTTCTCCAAGGACTGGTACCTCCTGGCAACATACCCAAAGTATATGAGATCGAGCTTCAAAATCCTTGCCTTCAGAAAGCAAGTTGGTTTCACCTTCTCCAGGACAGACTTGTTTGTTCTCTTGGCAGTCTATGGTATGTTGAATACTCCTTGACAGCACAACTCAAATGCATCAATTCTCCTTCTGTCATCCTTATTCATTGTTCAACTTTCTGATACATAGCAAGTAATTGCAGAGAGCATGGCCTGGACCCGGTGTACCTTAGTCTCTAGACTGACATCTTTTCACTTCAACTAGAGAGGCACTTGACAGCAGACTTCCCTAATCCAATTAATCTTTTGATTTCCTGGCTGCTGGTTTCAAGAATGTTAATTGTGGACCCAAGCCATTGAAATTGTTAATAATCTTAATCTCTTCTCGATCTATCATGTTACTGTCAATTGGCTTAGTGGTGGGAAACTTTGTTTTCTTGATGTTGAGCTTCAATCCATATTGAAGACTGCAGTCCTTGGTTTTATACAGCAGATGATCCAAGTCCTTTTCAGTTTCAATGAACAAGGTTGTATCATCTGCATAATACAAGTTATTAATTAGTATTCCTCCAATTCTGATGTCACATTCCTCCTCATAAATTCTTAGTGTCCTGAATGTTCCACATATACATTAGTGGAGTGTACTCGGAGCAGTGAGGGTTCATATAACCAATGAAAGAATTTTTCTTTTGCTTTTCAAAGAAAGAAATGAACTGTGGGGGAACGGTGGGCAGGGAGAAAAGTGCAACAATGAATGAATGGAAATTCAAAATCTCTGTAAATGTTCATTAAAATTAATAACATTAAATTTTTAAAAAAGAAAGAAGGCATGGAGACAGGATGTGTCCTTGACATCTTCTCTTCTTGAATTGGAAACATGCAATATTTCCTTGCTCTGTTCTGATGACTGTCTCCTGGTCCAAGTATAGGTTTTACATAGTACAGTCAGGTATTCTAGGATTCCCATTCATCCCAAGGTTAGCCACAATTTGGTGAAATCCATACAGTCCCTTCTAGGACTGTCTGCTTTCAGCCAAGATCCAGCTGACATTGGCAATGATGTCCCTAGAGGCACAGCCTTTCCTATTTTATAATTACACCTAAATATTAGAATAAATGAAATGATAGTTTCATTGCTTAGATTCATAAATTTTTTTTCAAGTTTTAAGTACTAACCATACAGACTAAATTTCTTCTCCATTGAATTGAGAATTAAGCAGGGGCTTTCTTAAAGAAAATTCATTCCAGGATATCCTGTTGGGATCCTTCAGGATACTTCTTTCATTCTTATTCTTTAGAAAGTCAATAATTTTTCTGAATAAACAAAAAATATCAATATTGTTACCAATGTAGTGTTGTTGTTAAGTGCCATCAAGTTGTAGAGGACTCATAGTGACCCTATGAATGAAAGACCTGAACACTTGTATAACTTTCATCATTTCTCCAAGTTCATAGAGTTTCTGAAGGCAATAAGGCTATTAATATTTTTTATTTTGACCTTAAATTTAAATAATAAAACAGAGAACACTTTTTATGCAAGGAACAAGTAATAGATCACTTATAATTTTTAAAATTAGTGATACAGTTGCTACTTTGCTTTTAGTTAATTTGAATCCATTTTTGTTTTTATGATAACAGAAGCATTTTGTCTTTAAATATAAATTTCTTTTAAAAGATCTGTCTTAACTGGTGCTCTAACTTGAATATCAAATATAAAATTTTACATGACGTCAATATGTCCTTTATAATGTACTAATTAGTATTACAAAAAACAATCTTTAAACTGTAAATGTCTCTAAGAAATGAAATCATTATAACGATATATTGATACTTTATGCTGTCAAGTGGAACTGATCCAAAATTGACCCTCTAGTGGGTTTTCCAAGATAGTAAATTACAAGAGAGAAGAATGAGAATGAGTGTGATCCTGGAATTGCAGCACATCATATTACCACTCGGCTGCCTAGTATTTACTTTTTTAAATTTTTTTTTTTACCATATACCTACTAAGTAATCAGTCAGCCTATAATTTGAGTCCATCTATACTGTTAAGCTAATGGAGACGTAAAATAAATACATACATACATACATACATACATAAATGTGTGTGTGTGTGTATATATATATATATATGATAGTTCATGTTTATATAGACTGTTTCTCTCATTTCCGTTTGGCAAACACTCTAAAGGAAAAATATGATAAGAATCTTCTATTGTGATTTATAGTCTTGCAAATCTGTTGTAATGTGAGCCATGAGTCAAAACTGATGAAAGAACTCAAGGACAAAAAGAGGGAGAGAAGAGCAGAGCAGAGGAGAGGAGAGGAGAGGAGAAAGGAGGAGAGAGAGGAGGAGGAAGAAAAAGGGATGGGGAGGGAGGGAGGGAGAGAGGGAGAGAGAGAGAGAGAGAGAGAGAAACAGGGAAAAGAGAGAAGAGAGAAGGAAAGGGCTCTTTTAGCCTATTTTTCACTCCTTGCAACTAGATTAATCTACCTGATCTACATACATGACACAATTACAAACTGTATTCAACAGTGCTCCAGAGTATTATTAATAAGATAAATATCTCAAGTAAATAGTCTCATCATATTTCTCTTTGAAAATGTGGTATAATCCACAGATTCTTAATGCATGGATCCCAGAACTACATATAGTAGCCCATATGTGATCAAATTGCTGGAAAGAAATGAAAGATCATTTTACTTTTACATTCTGAGTAAAATACATTTGTATTAGTGCTGCTTTAAATGCAACAGATTTAGATATGACTTGTTGTCTTATTAACTAATAATTTGAGTTGAATTTGTCAATAACTTTAAATACTTTTGCAAGTTCTTAAAGCTAGATGTTTGCTGCAATAAATTGTATGCATTTGTTACATAAATTAAATCTCAACATAGTTAGCAGATAAATATTTCTTATAGCATGACGATCATGCTCAGAAATACTAGCCATCACTTGATTCTCTTGCAAAGAAAGACTCATATTACTTGATTATTCACTACATGATAGGGACTCTGCTAATTATTATCAAAATGATCATCATTAAACTTCATTTTAGAAACAATGTTATTAATTTCATTTTAAAAAGATAGAAGATCAAAGTGTAAAATAATAAAACCAATGTATTAAATTTAGTAAATGATGAGGTAAATTGGATTAATGTTTGCATGACTCCAAAACTAGAACACTGAAGAAAATATTTAATATTAGGGCATAATGGATCTTGTTGTATTAGTGTTAGAAGCCATGAAGTTGTCGTCTAACTCATTATGATTCTATGAAAACCGATCTTATCCTTTTCCTATCCTGAACGATTCTCATCATCATTGGCATGCTCCAATCCTTTGTAGTCACTGTTATTATGTACAAGGTGCACATAAGAGTTCTATCCTTTTGCTATTTCTATTCCATTTATATGCTAATAAAATCATTTGAGAAGCTGGACTAAATGAAGAAGAATGTGATGTTAGAATTGAAAGAAGACTCATCAACAACCTGCATCACACAGATGACACAACCTTGTCAATAGAAATTGAATATGATGTGAAATACTTACTGCAGAAGATCAGAGTACAGTCCTTGATATGTTACACCTAAACATCAAGAAAACAAAAATCTTCACCAGTGAGTCAATATCATGATTGATGGAGAAAAGATTGAAATCATCAACAATTCAGTTTTTCTCAGATCACCATCCATGGTAATATCAATCAAGACCAAAAGATACATTGTACTGGGGAAATCTGTTGTCAAGAACTTATGCAAAATGCTAAAGAACACAATGTCAATGTAAAGACTAAAGTGTGCCCCTTCCAACCCATGCTTTTCTCAATATTATGCACATGAAAGTTGGACAGTGAGTAATGATAATGATGACAGGAAAGAAGCAATGCCTTTAAGTTGTGATGTTAAAGAAAAGTACTAAATATCCCATGGACTGCCAAAATTACACAAACAAGACCACTTTAGGGGATGTGGAAACATGGGTCTTCATAGAAACAAGAATGTTGAAACTTCATCTCAATGTTTTGGACATCTTGTCAGGTAGAGACAGTACTTGCAAAGAGATAAAATATTAGGAAAGGTGGAAGGTTGAAGGAAAGGAAGACATCCAGCAAGATAGACTGTCAAAATGACTAACAGTTGGCTCAAACACATCACAGATCCTAATGATGGCACAAGAAAGGGCAGGTTCAGACTTATTGTTCATAGGATTTTTATGAGTTGCTGTTGATTCCATGACATTGAAAATAACAGCATACTTCTCTTTAAGCATAAGAAGAAGCCTTATCTTTTTTTTTTTTAGGAAAATGGTTGATTTAATGTTTGGTCCCTGGTCACATCGCACAGTGATCCTCAGAGGAGACATCCTGACCAGTTCCTGAAGGCCGGGATCCATCCCAGGCGGCTGGGGCCCAGTGTGCTCAGAACCTGAAGGCCACCTTGGCAAGCCCTGTCCCATCTGTGTGCCTGGCCCCAGGGGCTGGAGATGAGCTTCAGAGGAAGGCCAACCCAGCAGAAGCCTTAACTTTTAATGACACAGTAGTATTTATGAATGAAATGATAAATTATAACACTGGAATTTGTTCTAAATAACTGTGAAAGTGGAGTTGAACTGTGTTGTAATAGATCAAATGTTCAAACTGTCTTACTAGCCATTGATTTTTATTTTCACTGCATGGCTGAGTGGGGCTTTGTAATGTGGTGTCCAAACTCTTGATAACTGGCTATTCTAACCATTGTGTTGATCTCCATCTACCTTAACTGCAGACACATGGTCTTACAAATAAGCAACAGCTGTGGGTACACTATAAGAGAGTACTTCCCCTGCACGCCCCTGCACACCCCTCCCCCCACAGTACACGCTTCTCTTCGAAAAGTAGAAGAAAAACTATTTCATTGTTTTACAATCCCTCTGCCAGGTCCACTCCACTATGTGTGTGCAGGGAGAAAAGTGCAACAATGAATGAATGGAAATACAAAATATCTATAAATTTTCATTAAAATTAATAGTAAAGAGAAGAGTACTTTCCATGCTATGACAGAAGGAGATGGCTTTACCTCCTCTAAAAATTTCTCTGGCTGCTCCTTCTCCAAAATATATATGTTTGCTTTTCTGGTTGTCCATGGGAAATTCAATAATATTTTCCAACTCCAGATTTCAAAGCTCCATTGCCCAGCTGTCAAACAACTAGCAAGTGACGGAAAAGACTATTGCTCTTTAATAATTTGGAGAAGTCCCTGACTGCAAACTTTTCCAGAGAAATAAATTTCCTGATTTCCTAACTGTTTTTACCAAGTGATTGCTGTACTGATTGTGATTCCAAGTAAAATGAAGTCACTGAGAGTTTCAGTCTCAATCAGACCAGAGAGAGTTTTTATTTTCTCGATGCTGTGATGCAAACCATATTGAAGGCTATATTCTTTGATCTTCTGTAGTAAGTGCTTCAAGACCTCCTCACTTTTAGCCAGCAAGGCTGTGCCATCTGTGTATCAAAGGTTATTGATGAATCTTCTTCCAATCCTGATTCTTTTTGCACTTATATTAAGTCTAATCAATTGATTGTGTTGTTTATATATTCTATATTTTTTGAGCCTCTTACCAATCTTCATGACACATTATTCTTCACAGAGTTCAGTGTCTCAGATAATTTGCTCGATATACAGAATGAGTAGGTAAGGAGTGAAAATAAAACTGTGATGAATGTTTTTCTTAATTTCAAACCACTTAGTGTTCCTTTCCTCTGTTCACAAAACATAATAAAAAATGACAAGTCAGTACAAACCTAACGACAGAAGAGAATAATGTTATGGATGTTGTTGTTGTGTACTGTTGAGTCAGAACTGACGCATAGCTGACCTCCTGGCGGATTTTCCTAGACAATTAATTTACACGGAAGATCACCCATCCTTCTCTTTTTGAGCAACTGGTGACCTCAAAATGCATTCCTTTGGGATTGAAGTGCAGCTTCTTGCCACTAGGCCACCCCACCAGAGCTCCCTAATGTTGTAGAAGGAAAATTAAATACATGGAGTCACAAAATAATCAACTGAAAAGAAAAGGATAATAACAGCACAGTGTGAAGAAGTGTGCTTTTAACAAATTTTAAAATCAGCAGAAAAGAAATTATGTGACTGGGATGTCCTAAATATTTAATATCTGTGTGCATCACAAATATAACAAAATGAATTGACAATGACATATTCAATAAAGGAAAAAATCTCTAATAGTTTATAGAAAAATTCCATACATTTAATAATAAATCCAGTCAGTTAGCAAGCCAGTTGTCCTCCAGATATTTTGGAACAATCTTGTTACCACGTCTAGAGCAGCATCTGTTTGTTGATATATGTTAATTGGCATTCCATCAATTCCTGGGGTCCTTGTTTCTTGCCAATTCCTTCAGAGCAGCTTGAACTTTCTCATTTATCACCATTGCCTCTTGATCATATGTTGTTTCATTAAATTCTTCTGTGTCAGCCAATTCTTTTTGGTATAGTTACTCTGTTTATTCCTTCCATCTTCTTTTGATGCTTCCTGAATTATTCAATATTTTGTCCATAGCATTCTTAAGTATTTCAATTCTTCAGTTCCTTTAGCTTTAAGAAATACCAAGTGAGTTTATCCCTTTTGATTTTCTGACTTATGCTCTTTGCACATTTCATTATAGTACTTTGCTTTGTCTTCCCAAACTGCCTTTTGAAACCTTCAATTCAGCTCCTTGAGTCCCTGATTTCTTCACTTTCTTTGTTGCTTTGAATGCAATGATGTCAAATGGAAGACTAAGATGTGGCTGATCCAGGCCATGGTCTTTGTAATTACTCGCTATGCATCAGATAGCTGAACAATTACTAAAGATTATAGAAGAAGAATGGATATCTTTGAATTGTGGTGCTAAAGAAGAGTATTGAACAAAACATGGACAGCCAAAAGAAAAAAAACAAATTCATCCTAGAAAGGGTAAAACTAAGTTTCTCCTTAAAGGCAAGGATTTTGAAACAGCATATCACATACTTTGGGCATATTGCCAGGAGAACAACATACTAGGAAGAGTGGAGGGAAAGATAGAAGAGGAAGACACAATGAGATTGATTGACGCAGTAACTAGGGTAATGGGGGTAAGTGTGCTGGAGTCAGTGAGATTGGCTCACAGTAGTGCAAGATTCAGAGTTATTGTGCATAGGGTTGCTATGTGGCGATACCTAACAACAATGACAACAAAATTCCATTTTTTTAAGTGAGTAAAGAAATGAGTAGTCTCTTCACAAAAGAAGGTATTTAGATAGCTAACAATTATATGAAGAAATTATCTTAATCATTAGTGATCCAAATTCAAAATTTTAATGTACTGTCATTGAGTCAGACTCAGCCAACCCTCCAGCAAGTTTTTGGAGCCTTTAAATCATATTTTTTTAAAAAAAAGACTATTCATTTTTCTCCCATGAAGTGGCTGGGGAATTGGAATCACCATAGGTGCATGAACAAGGCAGTATATAATAATCAGGAGTGAACACAAAAGGATCCAGAAAGTTAAAGATACTGATGGGAGGATAAGACTTAAAAAACACTGAAGACAAATATATCCCATATTCAACCTTAAAGTACATAATAACAACAATTTATGAGTGAATATATTCAATATATTCAAGCTACCCAAAGGTAGAAAAATGAATGATCCTACATCCATGAGTAATACTACATCATATGGAAGCAAATTACTGCTGAAGATAATTTGAAAATGGCTAGAACAGTACAAAAACAGAGAAGTGCCAGAAGTTCAAGCTGGCTTTAGAAGAGGCTGTGGCATCAAAGATATTGTTGCTGATGTCAGATGGATCCTAGGTGAAAGTAAAGATTACCAGAGGATGTCTATTTGTGCTTTATTGGCTATATGAATACACATCTGACCTTGAGGATCATAACAGTCTATGGCTAATAATGAGAAGAATGGGAATACAAGAACATTTAATTATGCTTATGCTAAACCTATACCTAGACCAAGAGGCTGCTGTACAAACAGAACAAGGTGACACTACATGTTTTAATATCAGAATAGGTGTATGCCATGGTTGTATCCTTGTCATACCTGTTCAATCTCTATACTGAGCAAATTATTCAAGAAGTAGGACTTTATAAAGAAGAATGTAGCATCAAGATTGGAGGAAGACTCATCAATAACCTACAATAGGCAGATGATCCAACCTTGCTTGCTGAAAGTAAAGAGGACTTGAAGCCCTTGTTACAGATCAAAAACCAAAGCTTTCAATATGGTTTGCCTCTCAATATCAAGAAAACAAAAATTCTCCACACTGGACCAGTAGTCAACAACATGATATAGCAAAGATTGAAACACTCAATGACTTCATCTTAATCAGATCCACAATCAGTACAATTGGTATCAGCAGACATCAGGAGATGTATTCACTAGGAATGTGTTTAGTCAGTGACTTCTCCTAATTATTGGAATTAATGATAATTAATGAGGAAGCACGGGATGACAAAGTAAAATATTACAATGAAATGTGCAAGGAGTTGGAGTCAGAAAATGCAAAGGGC
>NW_006399886.1:5384573-5390844 GCF_000299155.1 Elephantulus edwardii | reverse complement strand
TTGGAAAATCTACAACCAGGAGAGGATAAAATAGATGAATGGGACCTTCTACGAATCAAATCCTTATGCACATCCACAAACTTCTCCAACAGGGTAAAAAGGGGAGCCACAGATTGGGAAAAAATATTTGATAATGACATGTCTATGTTTCTTATAAAACGTATTTGCAAAGAGTAAATCATTGATTGTACAAAATTCTATCATCATTGTATCTCCAGTTTCATTTCTGTCACCAAGTCCATGTTTTCTGACTACTAATCCTTCTTCCCTGTTCCCAGACTTTGTGTTCCATTCACCCATTATTATTAATGCATCTTGGTTCCATGTTTGATCTATTTCTGACTGCAAAAGTTGGTAGAAATCATCTAACAGTTCCTCTTTGGCTCTGGTTTTTGGTGTATATATTTGAATGACAATTTTATTAAAAGATCTTCCTTGTATGTGTATGGATTTTATCCTATCATTCATAACATTGTATTTCAAGATGGATCTAGAAATGGTCTTTTTAACCACTAATGCAACCCTGTTTTCCTCACCTTTTCATTTCCGGTGTAGTAGAACATATGATTGTCTGATTCTGAATGTTCAATTCAATCCATCTAATTCCTCCAAAGTCTAGTATATTTATGTGTTCAATTTCTTCCTTAAAAATGTCCATTTTTAAACTTTCATACCTCTCAATATTTCACATTCAAATCACTCATATCCAACCAAAATGGATATCAGGATAGAATCTGAGTATTTACGTTAGACCTCCAAGAAGCCAAGGCAAAGGGAAGATATCAGGAAAATAGTAGCTGAACAGAAGATTTCAAAAGGCAGGTAGGAAAACAAAATAAAGTATTATAATGAAATGTGCAATGACGTAGAGTCAGAAAATCAAAAAGGATGAACTCATATGTCATTTCTTAAGCTGAAGGATCTGAAAAACAGATTCAAGCTTCAAGTTTCATTACTTAAGAATTCTATGGGGGGTGGAAGAATTCTATGAACAGAATATTGAATGACTCAAGAAACATCAAAAGAAGATGGAAGGAGTATACAGAATCACTGTATCAAAAAGATTCAACTGACATAGAAGAATTTCATGAAACAACATATGATCAAGAGGCAATGGTTATGATTGGTTAGAAAGTTAAAGATGCTCTAAAGGAACTGGCAAAAAACAAGGCCCCAGGAATTGATATAGTACCAATTGACATACTTCAACAAACAAATAAATGTTGCTCTGGACATGTTCACCAGGTTGTGCCAGGAAATCTAGAGGACAGTTACCAGGCCAACTGACTGGAAGAGTTCATATTTATCCTCATTCCAAAAGAAAAGGGTGGGGGGAGATCTGATGTGCAGAAATTACCAAACAATATCACTATCACACTCAAACAAAATTCTGCTAAAGATTATGAAAAACAACTAGAACAATACATCAACAGAGAACTACCACAAATACAAGCTGGGTTTTGATGAGTCAGTGGCATCTAAACATCACAGGGGACATCATAGTCAATGTCTATTGGATCTTGGCTGAAAGGAGAGAGTACCAGGGAAATGTCTATTGGCTATGCAAAAGCATTTGACTTGGTGTATCAGAATAAATTATGGCTAACATTGTGAAGAATAGGAATCTCAGAATACCATGGGAAACCTGGATCAGGAAGCAGTCATCAGAGCAGATCAAGGAAAACCTGCATGTTTCAAAATTAGGAAAGCAGTGCATCAGGGATGTGTCCTATCTCAATCTATACCTTTTCAATCTATATAAGGCAAAGAGGAGAAATGTGGTGTTAGGATTGGAGGATCACCCATCAACAACCTGTGTAATGCAGATGACACAACCATGCTTGCCAAAACTGAAGAGGACCTGAAGCATTTGCTGCAAGATCAACGATTGTAGTCTTTAACATGGAATAGAATTAAACAACAAGAACACAAAGATTCTCACCACAGTTCCAACTGTCAGCACCAGGATATATTAATGAGATTGAAGTTGTTAATAATTACAGCTTCCTCAAGTCCATAATCAACCTTCTTGGCACCAGCTGTCAGGAAGTCAAAAGACAAAATGTGTTGGGAAAATCTGTTGTCAGGGACCTCTCAAGAGTGCTAAAGAGCAATGATATTAGTCTTGAGACTAATCCAGGCCACAGTCTTTGCAATTACTTACTATGCATCAGAGAGCTGGAAAATTACTAAAGATTACAGAAGAAGAATTGATGCCTTGGACTGTGGTGCTGAAGAAGAGTGTCAAACATGCCATGGACTGCCAAGAGAAGGAACAGGTTTTTCTTGGAGAAAGTGAAACCAAGTTGCTCCTTGGAGACAAGGATTTTGAAGCTTTGTCTCACATACTTTGGGCATATAACAAGGAGAGACCAGTCCTTGGAGAAGAATATAAAGAAGGATGGACAAACAGTGCACTAGAGGAAGACCCTGGAGAAGATGGATTGACACAGTAACTGGAGTAATGATGGTCATGTGTCAGAGACAGTGAGATGGGCTCAGGATAGGGCAGAGTTCAAAACTATTTTGCATAGGGTCTCCAGGAGTCACAGATTTCTATATCGGTAACAGCTTCCTATATTGGCTGTACGATAGAGAAGGGTAGGAGATAATTTCGATTTGTTTTAGTTATTATGTCTTTACTTCTGAGATAGAAACACTAACCTAGAACACTATTCAGTACTACCAATACTTAATATTTTATTTTTTATGTATTCTTTGAATATTTACTGTTCACATACTTTAGAACACTTAAGTTTACTTCACATGATGTTATTTCGTATTTTATTAAGATACTTCAAGAGTGAAAAGGACTATTACCAGAATAGACAAGCTTTCAACCTCCATTACCTTCAGAACTACTGAAGGCAAGCCAGCCCCTTAGGTTGTATTATTGCATTGCAATGCTAATTAGTTTGCAATAAATGTAATAAACTTGCACAAATGTGAAGCACAGGGAGCCAAGTTTCATTGAATCAGTTATGCTGTCTGAGCATCAGTAACTCATTTCATAGTTAATTACATACTTCAATTTTTATTTTGTCTTTTTTGAAGGTGCTTACATGTGTTAACAATTTTGATAAATAATTAAAATTTAATTTAGGTACTTTACATATCTATCAGACTAAGCCACAACACCATACTGAGCTTACTGCATTGTTGGAGTTGGAACCAAGTGATAGATGATTGTGCAGCAGTTTTGTGATGCTATAAATGATAACAGAGAAGATTGCCTGTCTACACTGTTAGGTGCAATCAAGTTGATGGTTCATGGAGATCCTTTGGAGAACAGATCTGAGTCTTGCCCTTTTCTGAGTCATCCTCATGATATCCAATATGCTCAAACCCATTGTTACAAACACTGTGTTAATCTACCTTGTTGAGGGCCTTCATTTCTTTCTCTGACCTTTTCCAGAATTTCTTTTCACAAAAACAGACCCTGCAGGATGAGTGGGAAGAAAATGTGCGACAAAGAATTTTTTTTTTAATTATAAAAAAGAAGCATGCTAGACAAAGTTTCACCACCCTTGCTTCTAAGAAGCACTTCCTCCAAGACAAGTTTTTGTTGTTGTTCATTTGGCATGAGATACTCAATACTCTTCTCTCACACCACAATTCAAAGGCATTGATTCTTAGTCTATCATCTTTGTTATAAAACTTACAGATTCATAGAAAGCAATTGGAAAATACCATGGATTGAATCAGGCACCCTTTAGTTTTTAGACTGACATCCTTGCTCTTTGGAACTCTAAGGAGGTCTTTGACACCAGATATACCCAGTGAAATATGTCCTTTTATAACTTGACTACTGCTATCATGAGTGTAGATATTGGATTCAAGTGAAGTGAAATTGTCAATAATTTTAATTTTTAATGATGTTGCTTATTGATTCAGTGGTGAGAGGCCTTTTGTTTTACTGATGTTGAGATATAACCTATAGTGAAGTCTTTGATCTACAGAAGTGCTTCAAGTCTTCTATATTTTCAGCAAGCATGGTTTTGTCAACTGCATTACACACGTTGATGAATCTTCCTCCAATCATAACATCACATTTTTTTTCATGCAGTCCAGTTCCTGAAACAATTTGCTCAGCTCACAGACTTAATAGGAATAGAGAAAGAATCTTAACACACGTCTTTCTTAGTTTAAACCATGCAATGTTCTTTTTGGTTTTTTTGTTTTTGTTTTTTTCCCCCTGTTTGGCCATCTGCTTCTTATACTATGTACATATTTAGAATGCACACAGTTAAGGGGCTGGGAATCCCACCCTTCTTAATGTTAGCCATAGTTTATTATGATTCACAGCACTGAACATCTTTACCTTGTCAGTAAGATTCAAGTAAGCATATTTCCTGTAGTCTCTGCTTTCCACCAAGATCCAAGACATTTGCAATGCTATGATTCATTGAATGTCTCTTAAAATTAGCATGAGAGTTACTATGCATTTGTAGCATTATTTAAATGGGGAAGAAATAGCTAAGAAATATCAATAATTGTTATACAGGATATATTGTGTAGGAATCTAGGAAAACTGTCAACAATGAAAGGAAGAACAGAAGGATCGATATCATCAGTGAGCTGAAAAGTAAGCTGAAAGGAGCTGGAGGAGTAAGACCTTCAACCAGGTAAATTTACAAAGTGAATAATCAATGGACTCAAATGTGTCAGAGTTTATGAGGAAGGAACAAGATAGGACAGGATTCAAATCTGTTGTTCACAAATTCTTCTTGAGTCGCACTCAACTTGATAGCACCTAACAATAATAATGAGATGAAATCGACTAGTATTGGTCATTTTGAATTATGTGATTACATGGACTATTATGCTGGGAATAACAGATTCAAGAAGAATGATTATACATTTATTATCAAAAAGAGCATTTCAAGATCTGTCCTATCAAAGAATAAACTTTGATTAAATTTATAAAACCCAAACTTGTCCTGAAGCACAAAATCCACAAATATCCATATGCATACACGTAAATCTCCTGATACTAATATTATTCAGGTATACTGAACAACTATCAAAGCCAAAAATGAAGTAATTAAGACTATCTACCAACTTCTGTAGTCTTAAATCAATTTAACATGCAATCATTAATATAATAATAATTAAGATATAATAATTGGTATGTGAAATGCAAAGTTGAAAACACAGAAGAAGAAATGGACCATTAATTATTTATATGCAAGTTCAAACTGAAACTTAAGAAAAATAAAATAAATTCATGAGAGCCACAGTAAAATCTTGATTGGAATGTTGAATGTGAGAAGCATGAATGTAAGAAACGGGATATTGCTAAGAAAGAAATGGAACACACAAATGTTGGTATATTAGTTATTAGCAAAATGAGATGAATTGGCATGGGACATTTTGTATCAGACAATTATATGATCTACTATTCTAAAGATGAAAAGTCTAAGAGGTTGATTTCATAGCTAATACAGCCATTTTTAGATCCATCTTGAAACACAATTTGGGGAGTGACAGGATAACAGTCATGTGCATAAAAGGAAGACCTAAATATGAATATCATTCAAATTTATGAACCAAGTACTAGAGCCAAAGAGGAGGAAATAGATGATGTCTACCAAATTTTACAGTCAGAAATCAATTGCGCATGTAAACAAGATGCATTAAGAATAAAGGGTAACTGGAATGTGAAAATTGGGAACCAGGAAGAAGGATCAGTGATTGGAAACATGGACTTGATGACAGAAATGAGACTGCAGATAGAATAATAGAATTCAGCACAATGACTTATTCATAGCAAATATATTTTATAAGAAACATAAACATAAGGCTATATACATGGATTTCACCTACTGGTATACACAGGAATCAGATTGATTACATTTGTGGAAGAAATTGGAGAAGTTCAATATCAGGCGTGAAAATTAGTCAGGTGCTGATTGTGGAACAGACCATCAACTACTCATATGCAAGTCCAAATTAAAGCTAAAGAAGGTTAAAACAAATCCACAGGGATCAAAATTTGATCTTGGGTCTATACTCCTTGCATTTAAAAACCTGCTCAGGAACAGGTTTGAGGCCCTGAACAACACTAATGAGCTAAGACCAGATGAACTATGGGAAGGTATCAAGAACATCATCCATGAAGAATGCAAAAGGTCATTACAAAGATGAAGAAGAATAAAAAGGCCAAAATAGATGTCGGAAGAGACTCTGAATATTGCACTAGAGTATCAAGAAGCCAAAGCAAAAGAAAGAAATAAAAAAGTTAAGGAGCTGAACAGAAGATTTCAAAGGA
>NW_006399886.1:5368373-5382543 GCF_000299155.1 Elephantulus edwardii | reverse complement strand
GACTGCCAAGAAAACAAATAGGTATGTCTTAGAGAGGGTGAAATTAAGTTTCTCTTTGGAAGCTAAGTTTCTCTTTGGAAGCTAAGACTTGGAAGCTCTGTTTCATATATTTTGGGCACCCAGCCAGGAAACCAGTTCTTGGATAAGGACATCATGCTTGGAATGGTGGAAGGACAACGCAGGAGAAGAAATTCCCACATGAAACAGATTGATACAGTAACTGGAGAAGTGGGGTTTGGTGTGTCCGAATTAGTGAGACTCGCTCAGGACAGGGCAGGCTTCAGAGCTGCTGTACGTAGGGTCCCTATGGGTTGCAGGTGATTTTACAGCACAAACCAACAACAATAGAAACATATTCCACTAGAATTTAAAACCATCTTAAAAATAGATTTCGTGAACACAAATTATAGGTGACCAGATGAATTGTGGAATGACATCTGATACACCATACTTAAAGAAATAGGGTTCCAATCTCTCTACAACCTTGCCAGCATTTATTGTTTGCTGTTCTTTGCTATTGTTGCTGGAGTGAGATGGTATCTAATAGTTGTTTTGATTTGTAACTCTCTAATAGCTAGGGATTTTGAGCATTTCTTCATGTGTCTGTTGGCCATCTGAATGTCCTCTTTGGTGTAGTGCCTCTTCATAGCCTCCGCCCATATTGTGATTGAATTGTTAATATTTTTCTTGTTGAGGTTCTGGAATATTCTAAAATAATTTAGGTGCAAGCCTCTTATCAGATATGTTATTGCCAAATTTTTCCTAAGTCTGTGGTTTTCGTTATTACCCTGTTGGAGAAGTTTTTTGATGTGCATTGGGATTTGATTCTTAGAAGGTCCCATTCATATATTTTAGTGTCTCCTGGTTGTAAGGTTTTAGTTTTGGTTTTTTTTATTATTATTATGCTTGGAATACTGTTTATACTCTGGATTAGGGCCTCTCAAGTTTTTCCCAGATGAATTTTATTCTCTTTGGTTTTATTGCTAGATCCCTGATCTGCCTTGGAACTCTTACTCACTGCTGGTGGCAATGTAAAATGGTACAACCACTGGGAAAAGCAGTTTGGTGCTTTCTCAGAAAGTTGGAAATAGAAATACCATTTGACCCAGCAATTCTACTACTAGAAATATACCCTAAAGAAACCAGAGCTGCCACCCAAACAGATATATGCACACTCATGTTTATTGCTGCTTTATTCACAATAGCAAAAAGATAGAAGCAACCTGAGTCCCCATTAACAAGTGAATGGATAGAAAAGCAATAGTATATAGTCACACAATGAAATACTATGCAGAACTTAAAAACAATAAAAAGACCTCATAAAATTTTACACAATATGGGTGAACCTAGAATATATTATACTGAATCAAATATCTCAGTCACAAAATGACAAATACTGCATAATACTACTCTTATAAAACAGTACTCACATGGGGTTAGGAAAAAACTGAGAAAGGAGGGAATAAATAATAAACCTTGCATTGGAATGTGTAATGGAAGAAACTGTTTAAAAGGAATATATGATTAGGCATTATCTATATGACAATAGTCCACAATAAGAAGTGCATAGCAAAGTGGACTTGGAGGGGGAAGGAAGCTATGCAACAAAGAATGATTTTTTTAAGTGAACTGGGAAGGATAGGGAGGAAAATGTGCAACAATGAATGAATGGAAATCCAACTTTTCTGTAAAATTTCATCAAAATCACAATTAAAAAGGGGGAATAAGAAGGATTAATAAGGATCAAAGGTACATTGAAATTTTTAAAAAATAAGAGGATAGGGAGAATATAAAAAAATGTCAAAAAAGACTCTGTAAATTGGTCTTCAGACCCTAAAAAACTAAAGCCAAAGGCGTGGGTGGAAGGGGGTGTGAATGAAATTACAAAGCTGATCAGAAGAGATAATTCAATGGTGGTTCAAGAATACAAAGTACTATAATCAAGAGTGCTAGAACCTGGAGATAGAAAACCAAAAAAAAATTCTTTGATTGGCATTTCCCAAACTGAAAGAATTGAAGAAAATAGTCAACCTTCAAGTTATAATATGGAAGGATTCAATGGGAAAAATATTGATTGATGCAGGATGTATCAAAAAAAGATGGAGAGAATATACAGATTCACTCTAACAAAAATCATTGGTAGATATTGACCCATTTCAGGAAGTAGCATATGATCAAGAATCTAGTGAAGGTATTGTCAAAAAAATAGTAATCCAGAAATTTATAGAATACCAATTGCAGTGTTTAAGTAAACAGAAGCAGGCCTGCATGCTGGATGTGCACTCACCTCTGTACCAAAAAAAAAAAAAAAAAAAAAAAAAGTGGAAAACAGCTACCTGATCAACTAGCCAGAAGAGATCCACATTTATATTCATTAAAAAAATCATTACTCAACTCAACAGACAGTCAAGATTATTGAAGAATGTTATTAATACCATCAGATTAAATCTTGATGAAGGATGGCTAGTAAAAGGTGAAAGTTCCAAGTTGTAAGAGGCGGCGGCAGTGGGGCTGAGGGTAGAGTGGAGGAGAAATCACGGGGTACAGATGGGACTTTTGGTGGGTGGAGGGAGGGGTTGATGGGATTTGGAAAGATTCTGTGTGGACCTGAAAAGACAGAGTAATAGTGGGCATAGATCAATAGTGATCAATTTTATAAAACACAATGTGCAGAAATGCTCATATGAAATGCAATGTGAATGAAGGAATATGTGAAATACAATGTATATGAATGAACCACAGTGTATACTATTTTTTCAGTGTATGCAAACTAATGTAATTTTTTAAAAAAGAAGGAATAAAACCAAAACAGCCATAGCCTACTACATTATCATAGTAATCAAAACAGCATGACACTAAAACAACAGATACACAGACCCAAAGAATAGTATTGAAAATACATCCATGGTCAACCTACCACTGAAAAGGAGACAAAACTCATTAAATGGGAAGATGACAGCCTCTTTTGAACAAATAGTGATGGCAAAATTGAAATCTATTTCTTGTTCTTGTTGATGTTGTTGTAGCTGTTAAGTGCCATCGAGTCACCTGCGACTCATGGTGACTCTATGTAGAACAGCCCTAAAACCTATTCTAAACTGTGCCAAGCTTATTGTCTCCAGCACACCCACGCCCATTACCCCAGTGACTCAATCAATCCATCTCATCTAGGGTCTTACTCTCTTGAGCTGCCCCTCCACCCTCCCAAGCATGATGTCCCTCTCCAATGACTGGTCCCACCTTGCAATATGTCCAAAGTATGTCAGTCAAAGCTTCAGATCCTTGCCCCCAAGGAGCAGATTTGTCTCATGCTCTCTATGAAGAACCTGTTTGTTCTCCTAGCAGTGCATCGTATGTATATTCAGTTCTCTTCTCCAGCACCACAGCTCAAAGGCATCAATTCTCCTAACATCCCCAGTCATTGCCCAGCTTTGGGATGCGGAGCAAGTAATTACAAAGATTATGGCCTGAATCAGGTGCATCTTAGTCTTTAAACTGACACTATTCTCTTCAGTACTTTGGAGAGGCCTCCACAGCCGATTTACTAGTGTAATTTGTCTTTTAACTTCCTGGCTGCTGGTACCAAAAGTGTTGACTGTGGAGCCAAGCAAACTAAATAAAATTCATACCTCCTCACACCTTTTACAAAAAGTAACCCAAGGTGGAGCTAGGATCTAGGGGTAAACAAGAAAGATCATCAGAAAAAATAAGAGGAGATCGTCCATCCATCTCTTGTGGAGCAGCTGGTGGATTTGAATTATGTGTCGCTGAGACTGCAATACAGATTTTTAGCACCAGGTCATCAGAGTTCTCCTAATCACAAACATAGACTATCAGACTTAGCAAAACATACATAACCAGGAGAGTAAAAAATGGATGAGTGAGATCTTTTATAAATTAAAAAGACTATCATACTTTGTGTGTAGCAACTGATGTTGTGAACAGAAAATGAATCAATGATTGGGAAAAAAACAACACACAATAATGTTTTATAAATTTTCACTCAAAACACAATTTTAAACAAACAAACAAGAAAAGGCCAACCACAATAAATGAAATGAAAATATGAGTTACTTTTATTTTTTTTTAACTTTGCTTTACTAGTTCACAATATTAATATAGGATATTACATAATATATAAGTATTGTCTATTTTAAAAAGCTATGTAACATTGGATTAATTCAAATTCTATGATCACTGTTAATATTCTCTTATTACTCTAGATTTCTTTGAGAAAAATCGTGTGAAAGTGTCAAAATTTAAGATGATTTATTTTCATAATCCATCTAGGAAAAGAAACTATTCACCTTCTTTCAATCAATTAACACGTTGCCATAAACGATGGCAAATATATTTCTAAACATGGTCGTCAATTTAAAAAGTGTGCGGCAAAGTGTTAAGAAACTATCAAGAAATATTTTTTTGGAAAAAAACCCTTTTCTTGTGTTCTAAAGTAGGCTGAAAATGAAGGTCAAAATAATTTATTTCTAAATGTTAGTTTCATTTTATTTGGGCTTTTGAAACATTTAGGCAATTGTGTTTTCCTTATTTGAAATTATACATAACACAAATGCATACTGATTTTTTCCCTGATCTCAAAGTCAGAGCATTGTCTTAATGTAATTTTTCTAAGGTCAAAATGCTAATAAGTCTAAGATAATTCTTTAGTCTTATTCAAATTAGGAAGAATATGATCATTTAGAATTTTTCCATTTCAGACGGAGGGAGCCCTAGTGAGTTAGTGGTAAGGAGCTGCAGTGCCAACCCAAAGATAGTTTGAATTCCGCAGCCCCTGTTGTGGGAAAAAAAGATGAACAATTTCCTCCCCTGAGATTTACTGCCTTTGAAAATCTACTGAAGGGCACACTATGAGCGGTTCATGAGAACAACAACCAAAAATTTGAGCCTAGCAGTTACTTTCTGTTTACTTTTACCAGATCCACTAGTAACTGACTTTCAATAACCAAATAATTAGCATTGGTCAGATTTTCAGAACTCTAATTTTATTGTCAAATAAAGTTTAAGGGAACACTGGTGGCCTCATGGCAAGAAGCTGCACTGTAATCTTGAAGACACGTGGTTCGAATCCACCAGCTGCTCCAGAAGAAGGATGGGCAACCTGCTCCCATGTGATAACTCTCTGAAAACCTACCGGAGGGTCAGCTATGGGTCGGTTCTGACTGGATTGTACACATAAACAACAATTTTACTCTTAGTGGTTTAATGTAGAATATAGTTCACTTTAAATCTTTCCTTAAAGGGAGGTGTGAGAGGAATTTACACTCCCCCCCCCCCCGTGTGGTATCTTTGATCTATCAAATGAAATCCTCCAACAATAAATCCCTTTTTCTTACAAATAGATACAGGAGAAAGATTTAAAATAACTTGTTCTTGTTAGCTTTAAGTAATATCATACATAAGAAACAACTATGAATAGTCATAAGGCATACCCGGAGCACTGGTGGTGTAGTTAGTAGGGAACTGCACTGTTAGCCCAAAGACGGAACCTCTGTGGTATGATTCAGATCCACAGACAGTTCTGTCAACGAAAGAGGAACAGTTTTCTCCATGAGAGTTACAGTCTTTGAAATGGAGCTGATGGGTCAGTCTGGAGTTGTCTTAATGGCAATGAGTTGGTTTTGAGTTTTGTGGGATTTTTAAGTCTGTATTTCACAGCACCTTAACTTTTTTTCATTAATTTCAATGAACATTTACAGAGATTTTTTATTTCTATTCATTCATTGTTGTACTTTTCTCCCCGCTCACCCCACCCTCACCCCCAGTTCGATCTTCTCCTTGAAAAGCAAAAGAAAAACTCCTTCATTAGTATAGAATCCCCTGGTACCCTGCCACCCCAACCCCTACTGCCCTCTGCGACCCTCATTCTGAACTCTTATGATAATCATAATGCCCTAAAATATATGGTTTTAAACTGTTCTCTCCCTCATTGGCTTCAATGCAGTATACATAATTTTTATGAGGACATTTTAATTTCATCAACATAATTTTTTTATTTCATTGTGTCACAGGATAAAAACAAACATGTTAAGCTGTCAGTTGTTGTTACCAGTCTTTTTTGTTATCAAAATAACACTAGTTTAATTAGAAATTCTCTTCTTGTCTCTTTTCATGATGTTTACGGTAATACTGAAGTTTAAATGTTCCAGATCAGTGGTATTTATTATAGTAAAGTAAATGTGGCTTGCAGGTCCAGTCTTCTATTTTAACTTACATATTAAACTACAAGCTAATAGCAGATGGAGATGATGAAAGTGTTTCTGTTGCATATTCCATTTGAGCAGTATATTTATCATTATTTCTGTAGAGGAATTTTGAAAATGGAAATCTTTGTCCTCAAAATGAGTCTCAAATATCTCCAGTTTCTTTAGCTTTGAAGTAGCTCCTGGGTAGATAAAAAATATGAAAACTTTAAATTTTTTGTTGCTACTGTGAAAAGGACTAAAATTGATTTGTAAAAAATCCATGTATGTACTAGAATGATGAGTAGTCTCCTCCCATGCTATTAACTGCCTCTGGAAACCCACCAGCGAGCAGGTCATCTATGATATGGGTGAGTTCCAACTCGATGGTACACATTAACTACAACATTATTACTTTAGAAGTCTTATGTATTATTGCTAGGCAATGCCTAAGGATGACAGAAAAATCAATGCCATTGTGTTGTGATACTAGAGAAGAGGATTGAATATACCATGGACTGCCATGATAACAAACAGGTCTGTCCTGAGGAGAAAGAGAGAGAGGGAGAGAGAGAGCGCGCGAGAGAGAGAACGAGCAGTTTGCTCCTTGGAGGCAAGGATTGTGAAAGTCTGTCTCATATATTTTGTGCATGTTGCTAGCAAGGACCAGTCCTTAGAGAAGGAAATCATGATCAGAAAGTGGAAAGGTCAGGGCAGGAGAGGAAGACCCTGGATGAGATGAATTGACAGACTGCCTGTAGCAATGACAGCAAGTGTATGCAAGACAGTGAGACTGGCTTAAGATAGGGTAGGGTTCAGAGCTATTGTGCACAAGGTCACTATGAATCGTAGTTGACTTGAGGGCACATAATAACACAAGCATTAGTTATTAACTATTAACTCACTTAAATGAACCTTAAATCTCGGTCTACATTGCTGTCTTCAAAGGAGAAACTAATGACTATACAAGTCAATTTACCATTAATTTGATAAAAATGTCTTCAGAATAAGTAGTTCATAGGTGCTTTTAAGTAAACTATAATTCATAGCAGCCCTATGAACAACAGATCTGACCCTTGTCCTATCCTGTGCCGTCCTCATGATTTCTGTCATACTCCAGCACACTGTGGTAATCACTGAGTCTATCTTGCTGATAGTCTTCCTCTTTATGACTCTCTGCCTTTCCCAGCCTGATGATTCTCTTCAATAATTGGTTCATCATGAGAATATTCCCAGAGTGAGACTAAGTTTCCCAGCATCCCTGCCTCTCAGGGGCACTCTGTTTGCCCCTCCTTCAAGATAGCTATGTTTGTTCTTTTGGCAACCTGTGAGACATTTCATAATCTTTGCCAACATCACAATTCAAAAGCATTGCTTCTTTTTCTGCCATCTTTGTTAACTGTCTAACTTTCATATGACTAGGAAGAAATTGGAGAAAGAAAAAAAAAAAGCTCACATGGACTAGATATTAGATCAAATGGATCCTAAAGTTTAAACTGACATTCTTTATTTAGCATTTCAGAGAGATCCTTGACAACAAAGCATCTTTTGATTTCTTGACTATTTTTATTATGAGTGTTGACTATGCATCCAACCAAAACGAAATAAAGGACCACTTGAATCTTTTCTCCATCAATCATGACACTGTTTTCAAAAAAAAGCATGATTTTTTTTTTATGTTGAGGTATAACTTGTACTGAAGGCTGTAGACTTTGATTTTCTACAGTAAATATTTGAAGTATTATTCGCTGTCAACAAGCAAGATGTGTCATCTGGATCATGCACATTGTTGATGAGTCTTTTTTCCAATCCTGATGTCACATTCCTCTTTATAATGTCGGTCTGAAATTATTTGACAACTGTACATATTGAAGCATAGCCCCAAATAATTTGTAGAACTGAATCATGGAAACTTAATACTTGAATTTAATGTTTACACTGGCAAAAATGAATCAATTAATAAGTTTGCTCTTGAGAAACTCAAGTACAGAACTCATTGAGACTGAATCCTTTATTAATGACACTTTTCTGACTAATATAAATAATTACTACATTCAGTATAGACTGGTTTAGGCACTGTATGCGCTATCTGAGTGTGTGTGTGTGCGCGCGCGCGCGTGTGTGTGTGTGTGTATGAATGTGTGGATGTGGATTACATATTTAAGATGTTCATTTATCACTTTGACTTCTAATAAATGCAGAGAGTCTCAACAAGAAAAGAATGAAACACCTCAATATATTCAGATTTTCACTCACTTATTGCTGTGAGTTTGAGTGACTCATAACTGAACTTCTAGCAGTATTTTGGAGACCAGGATCTCTGATGGCATAGACCTTAGGGAGATTCACTGCTAGTTTCAAAGTAGCACTAGTGGTTTAAATACACCAGTGTCTCCACCAGAGAAAGATGACCAATATCCTTCCATGCAATTTGCTGGCTTGGAAACTGACGGGAGAGTCTGCTATGGATCAGACTAAAAGAAACTAAATAGAGATAAGAAATTTCATGAGAGATGGTCTATCTTTCGCTCACAGTATTAGCAGAGTCACACTGACTTTGGGTCAACAGCATAAGATCCTGTGGATGACACCACTTAGAGGGTTCATTCAGACAAAGTCATTTTTTTCCCACTAGTCACCTTCATTTGCCTCTTTAGATCCACTCTCTACCCTTTCCTGTCCTGCTGTGCTCCTCATAAGGCTGACCTATTGAAACATTACAACAGAAATTTAGTTCAGGATGCAACTTGTTACTAAATCCCTACAATTCCCTTGGGGATCTTGAAATTTTAAATTCCCCTAAGTCTTCCCCCAAGAAAATAATTTCTTGCTCAACATCTATTGATACAATAAACTCTATAAGATGAAATTCTTTTCAGCTTACTCTTCCTTTTCTCCATATTTCTAGATCTGTAGCAAGCATTAGATACCAACATAGATTAGACAATAAGGTACAAGATGTGTTCTAGAAGAAAATGGTGTATATACCAAGTTAAAGTGAGTTAAAGGACTTCACTAATCTAAATTGAAAAGTATCTGGGGAGCAAGTGTGCCAGTTAATTGCCAGTGCATTAGACCACAGATATAATTGAAGATTCATTAGGATCTAATTAATTTGCATAGATGCATTCACACTGGCTTCAGAATTTAATGTGCAGGCTTGAGCACCTGTGCATGGCATTAATGTTCTGCTAGGTTGGTTAATCTAAGCCTACTCTCAGTAAACAGCTACTGTTAATGAGTTGAAAAACAGAAATTTCCTTGTCATACTCTAAAAGAACAAATTTCCGTTCTTAAAGAAATGGACTTGCTGGAAAGAATCTATTAAGTGCACTCTATTCAGCCATTATCCAGCCACACCCCCTGGAGTATCTGGGGGGACATTCCTCCAACAAGGCATTAATAAAAGCACAGGTGAGGGAGATAAGAACATTCTTTATGATCCTCCCAGAGATTGTGCTCTGTAGGACAGAGGACAGTGTTAGATGCTGCAAGGAATGTTGCCTCCATAATATCCGTAGTGATACTTGTATTTAAGAACAATAAAGGACAAATGGAGGTAAGAAGAAAGTCCATGCCATAACACATTAACCCACAGAAACAAAGTGATGTATGCTTATCTATCTTGGTTATTTAGTGCTGCTGCAAGAGAAATAAAATATATGGATGGCTTTAACAGACATTTATTCCTTCATATCACAAGTGATTATAAAAACAGTATGATTAATGTGAGGGCAGCATCTGACTTCCATTAACTCTATAAGGATTCTTTAATAAGGAAATATCTCCATTAAAAAAATAACAGTAAAAAGCTGATTCATGTGAAGTCAGACATGCCCCTCATATTCCTCCTCCTTCTATCAATTCTAGCATGAGTTATTCATAGCAGTACTTCTACCAGTAGAAGAGCTCTCCCTAGTCGGCTACCAGGTTCACTAATCCATTGCAATGGCTACACAACTCCCAGATGGGCAGTCTCCTCCTGAATAATTTGCAGCCTCTGAAAAGCTGCTATGGGGTCAGTTAATTCTCTATGGTAATGAGTTTGAGGGTTTTTTTTACAGAAATAGCAGATTTACAGTACAGATTTGGAAATATGTAGTAAATAATTCCACACTCAGTATAACTTTCTCCGTATCCTGTTTGCAGACTGGCCTCTCTCTGACTCTTGGTCTTCTGAGTCTGTGTAGCACCCAACCCTCAGACAAGTGTTAAAAATTCTTTATTTCAATCAGTTTTGTGTTCTTCAAAATATATGCTTAATTCATACTCTAGAGATGCTAGATGTTATTGTCTATAAAACTAAAGTGTGTGTTATGTTAATGTGTTTATTCCAGTGTGGTCTAGATCATAATCATAATCACTTCCAAGTTACAAAAAGAGCAAATTACACATAGACATGCACATGTAACAAAAGAAAGATGATTTGTGAAAATTGACAATGAGGTTACAACATCAAGTAATCAGGGAACACCAAAGACTACTGACAGAAAATAATTTGATATAGTATGGATTTTGATTTGGACTTTAAATCTTTCTCATCTCAATGTTGCCAAGTCAGAGCCACTTATGTCTGACCATTAAGTTTTCACTAGAATTCTCTTTAGTCTCTACTGTTGTTGTTAGGTACCACTGAGTCTACTACAACTCATAGTGACCCTATGAACAACAGATCTAAACCCTACCTAATCTGCATCATTCTCATCATTTCTGTCACACTTGAGCTCATTGTTACAGTCACTGTGTCAATTCATCTCATTGAAGGTCTTCCTCTCCTTCATTGATGCTCTATTTTTCCGAGCATAATGTCCTTTTTCAAGAACTAGCCCATTCTAACAACATGCCCAAAATATGTGAGGCAAAATTTCACTATCTTCAGGTCTAAGGAGCACCCTGGCTGAATCACCATTGCTTTTTAACCAGACTTAGTTTACTGCATATTTTGTTGTTGATTGCCCTCGAGTTGAGCACAATTCATAGCAACCCTATGAACAAAAGGCTTGAAGTCCTTTCACAACCATTGCTTTTTATCAAAGTTCACAGAGTTTCCAGAAGCATGCTGTTTAGGAAGTGGAGGACTTGTGGGTTGATGTCCCTCATTAAGTTTCTCAGTTGAGCCAGTCTGTCATTCTAATACATCAATAGCTTTTGCTGAATCTCTAAAACTATCAGATCCAAGACTCTTGATTTTGCATATCTTTGTCATGAAATAAACTTCTGAGTTTGAGGTAATGCTCTTGGCATAATATGCTAATAAATCAGATATTCTATAAGATCTCTGATCAGAAGGTAATGAAAACACTGAACATGAGAAAACCTGACCCATATAGATATTAAGTATTGACTATAATAAAGAAAAAAGTTTAACTCAAGAATAGAAAAAGTCTCGTAGAATCACCTTGCCATTAACGTCTAGTCTCATGGGAGAAGGATGTGCAAACTTTTGTGTGAAAATCTGCCGGAGGAGCAGCTATGAATTGGTTCCAACTCTCCTCAAAATATGTTCAAAGTATGTGAAGAGGAGTTTTACTGTCCTTACCTCAAAGAGTATTTTTAGTGCACGTTGTTGAAGACATGTCTGTCTATTCTTTTGCTAGTCCATGGGATATTCCGTACTCTTCTCTAACACCACAACTCAAAGGCATCAATTTTCCCCCATCATCCTCATTCATTGCCCAGCTTTCAGATGAATAGCAGGTGATTTTATTTAAAACCAGGTCTTTGGAGAGATCCTGACGGCAGGCTTTCCCAATGCTATACATCTCCTGATATTCTGACTAGTGGTATCAAGTGTGTCAATTGCATATCTAAGTAAAATGAGATCATTGAAAATGTTGATGTTTTCTCCATCTATCATGATGCTTCTTGTTGGTCTAGTGGTGAGGATTTTTGCTTTCATGATGTTGAGATACAGTCCATATTAAAGACTGTTGTCCCTGATATGAATCAAGCATCTCAATTACCTTCACTTCAGTAAGCACAGGTAATTTAGATGTTGTAATTATTTGTGTAATAAAGGTTGTTGTTATGTCTTCTTCCAATCTTGATGTCAAATTCTTCATAAAGTCTGGGCTCTCAAATGAATGATTTCTTTGGCATACAGATTGAGTAAGTTTGGAGAAAGGATATGGTCCTGACACATACATTTCTTGATTTTTAAGACATATATTATTCTTGTGGTAAACAGGGTTTATTGTTCAAAATGACTTTCCTATCCATTGATTGACTTTGACTTTGTCACATTGATGGGCTGGAACATGAGAATAGGGTGTAGTAGCCTATACACAAGGGGATTGGCTAATCTTGCCACTAAATTGAGCAGATTCAGTGACAGAAATTAAGAATCTCACCACTAGCAAAAAAGAAGCAGAGGATACAGTGCTAACCCTTTGGAAGTAGAGATTCTCACACCAGCAAGAATCAGAGATTCTTGGAGCAAGAGATTCTTACTCAGCTACAAAAGAGGAGCAGCAGCCATAGCAGAGGACTAGAGACCGAGCATGAGACAAATTTGATGTAAAACTCTTACCCTATGGTGGGAAAAGCAGGGGTCCTTTGCACAAGCTTGCTGGAGAATTTGGAGGGAAACATCATAGTTGATGAGAATAAGTTAGCTTTGTAATATCGGCCTAAAGCCAGATGGCTGAAGGGCCTGTGAACACAATTCAGAAGTTACAGTGGCTAAGAAATGTACCTTGTCAACTTCCCTAATAAACGTCATAATCATGAGTATATTTTTTGCGTTCTATTACAACAGATTTGGAATCTGTAGAGCAGAAATATTGTCATTGAAGTTAGTAGAAAGAGATGTGGGAATGTGGGGGACATGTCTGAAATCGTGGGACTTAGTGTTATGTTGTCAATTCTGTTGATGGGAGAGTTCTCCCTTGTGGAGTTAGTTGTTGTGGGTACTTTCATTTTTTTAACCTTGTAATTATATACATTTGTTCAGGATTATTCTAGGTTGTATTAGATGTCACAGAATAATTGAACAGTTCCTCTTTCACTGTCAAATTTGTTTCCATAAATATAAAAAGTTCAGAAATCAATAAAATATTCTCAATAAAGAAGTACTTGCTAAATAAGACATTAATCAGGAAATAATTTAGTAATAGTGTGAACACTTAGGACATATAATTAAGCTAAATTCTAATTTGACAATTAAAATAGATTATCAATTAAGAGTCCTTCATCATGAAAATGATCAACCAGTTTTATAACTCCATCTGGGGGTTTATAGAGTAATTTGAAGTTAGAAGGTGAACTTTGATGTCTTAAATTTAAAATTCCTATAATATGGATTATAACTCATGAATGTCTATTCTTTGGTCTGTGTTACTAGTGACTTGTATTTAAACATAAAATCTGTTTTGTACTTTTATTGTGAAGAAATACATTTCATTTCTAATTTGTTTATATATAATTATTTAAGTTGGGAAAATAACACTTTTTTAAAAGTAGTGGAATGTTAAATATCCTTGAATGCTGAATATTTGCTTATTTTAAAAAGGTCTTAAAATTAATAGGAAAGGCAACTAGAGGCCAGGGAGTAAAGCCCAAATTCATCAAGTTCATGAGCAACAAACTTGGACCAATCTTGGAAGACCTACTCTACTGTATAAAGAGACTGCCCAATACAACCAGAAATGCACAATCAGGAAAGGATAAATTTGATTCATGGGCCCTTCTAAAGATACTGTGTATAATAAACTTTTGCTAATAGAGTGGAAGAAAGCCTAACATATGGGAAAAACATTTGGCAATACCTTCTCAGACAAGGGTCTCATACTACGCAACCTCCAGAATAAAAATATTGATAACCCAAGTACAAAATGGGCAAAAGACATGGAAAGACTTTTCACATAGGGAAACATTCTGGTGGCTAACAGACACATGAAGAAATGCTCAAAATCACTGGCAATCAAAGAGATACAAATCAAAACCACAAAGAGATATCATCTCACCCCAGT
>NW_006399886.1:5342119-5368273 GCF_000299155.1 Elephantulus edwardii | reverse complement strand
TTTTAAACTGTTCTCTCCCTCATTGGCTTCAATGCAGTATACATAATTTTTATGAGGACATTTTAATTTCATCAACATAATTTTTTTATTTCATTGTGTCACAGGATAAAAACAAACATGTTAAGCTGTCAGTTGTTGTTACCAGTCTTTTTTGTTATCAAAATAACACTAGTTTAATTAGAAATTCTCTTCTTGTCTCTTTTCATGATGTTTACGGTAATACTGAAGTTTAAATGTTCCAGATCAGTGGTATTTATTATAGTAAAGTAAATGTGGCTTGCAGGTCCAGTCTTCTATTTTAACTTACATATTAAACTACAAGCTAATAGCAGATGGAGATGATGAAAGTGTTTCTGTTGCATATTCCATTTGAGCAGTATATTTATCATTATTTCTGTAGAGGAATTTTGAAAATGGAAATCTTTGTCCTCAAAATGAGTCTCAAATATCTCCAGTTTCTTTAGCTTTGAAGTAGCTCCTGGGTAGATAAAAAATATGAAAACTTTAAATTTTTTGTTGCTACTGTGAAAAGGACTAAAATTGATTTGTAAAAAATCCATGTATGTACTAGAATGATGAGTAGTCTCCTCCCATGCTATTAACTGCCTCTGGAAACCCACCAGCGAGCAGGTCATCTATGATATGGGTGAGTTCCAACTCGATGGTACACATTAACTACAACATTATTACTTTAGAAGTCTTATGTATTATTGCTAGGCAATGCCTAAGGATGACAGAAAAATCAATGCCATTGTGTTGTGATACTAGAGAAGAGGATTGAATATACCATGGACTGCCATGATAACAAACAGGTCTGTCCTGAGGAGAAAGAGAGAGAGGGAGAGAGAGAGCGCGCGAGAGAGAGAACGAGCAGTTTGCTCCTTGGAGGCAAGGATTGTGAAAGTCTGTCTCATATATTTTGTGCATGTTGCTAGCAAGGACCAGTCCTTAGAGAAGGAAATCATGATCAGAAAGTGGAAAGGTCAGGGCAGGAGAGGAAGACCCTGGATGAGATGAATTGACAGACTGCCTGTAGCAATGACAGCAAGTGTATGCAAGACAGTGAGACTGGCTTAAGATAGGGTAGGGTTCAGAGCTATTGTGCACAAGGTCACTATGAATCGTAGTTGACTTGAGGGCACATAATAACACAAGCATTAGTTATTAACTATTAACTCACTTAAATGAACCTTAAATCTCGGTCTACATTGCTGTCTTCAAAGGAGAAACTAATGACTATACAAGTCAATTTACCATTAATTTGATAAAAATGTCTTCAGAATAAGTAGTTCATAGGTGCTTTTAAGTAAACTATAATTCATAGCAGCCCTATGAACAACAGATCTGACCCTTGTCCTATCCTGTGCCGTCCTCATGATTTCTGTCATACTCCAGCACACTGTGGTAATCACTGAGTCTATCTTGCTGATAGTCTTCCTCTTTATGACTCTCTGCCTTTCCCAGCCTGATGATTCTCTTCAATAATTGGTTCATCATGAGAATATTCCCAGAGTGAGACTAAGTTTCCCAGCATCCCTGCCTCTCAGGGGCACTCTGTTTGCCCCTCCTTCAAGATAGCTATGTTTGTTCTTTTGGCAACCTGTGAGACATTTCATAATCTTTGCCAACATCACAATTCAAAAGCATTGCTTCTTTTTCTGCCATCTTTGTTAACTGTCTAACTTTCATATGACTAGGAAGAAATTGGAGAAAGAAAAAAAAAAAGCTCACATGGACTAGATATTAGATCAAATGGATCCTAAAGTTTAAACTGACATTCTTTATTTAGCATTTCAGAGAGATCCTTGACAACAAAGCATCTTTTGATTTCTTGACTATTTTTATTATGAGTGTTGACTATGCATCCAACCAAAACGAAATAAAGGACCACTTGAATCTTTTCTCCATCAATCATGACACTGTTTTCAAAAAAAAGCATGATTTTTTTTTTATGTTGAGGTATAACTTGTACTGAAGGCTGTAGACTTTGATTTTCTACAGTAAATATTTGAAGTATTATTCGCTGTCAACAAGCAAGATGTGTCATCTGGATCATGCACATTGTTGATGAGTCTTTTTTCCAATCCTGATGTCACATTCCTCTTTATAATGTCGGTCTGAAATTATTTGACAACTGTACATATTGAAGCATAGCCCCAAATAATTTGTAGAACTGAATCATGGAAACTTAATACTTGAATTTAATGTTTACACTGGCAAAAATGAATCAATTAATAAGTTTGCTCTTGAGAAACTCAAGTACAGAACTCATTGAGACTGAATCCTTTATTAATGACACTTTTCTGACTAATATAAATAATTACTACATTCAGTATAGACTGGTTTAGGCACTGTATGCGCTATCTGAGTGTGTGTGTGTGCGCGCGCGCGCGTGTGTGTGTGTGTGTATGAATGTGTGGATGTGGATTACATATTTAAGATGTTCATTTATCACTTTGACTTCTAATAAATGCAGAGAGTCTCAACAAGAAAAGAATGAAACACCTCAATATATTCAGATTTTCACTCACTTATTGCTGTGAGTTTGAGTGACTCATAACTGAACTTCTAGCAGTATTTTGGAGACCAGGATCTCTGATGGCATAGACCTTAGGGAGATTCACTGCTAGTTTCAAAGTAGCACTAGTGGTTTAAATACACCAGTGTCTCCACCAGAGAAAGATGACCAATATCCTTCCATGCAATTTGCTGGCTTGGAAACTGACGGGAGAGTCTGCTATGGATCAGACTAAAAGAAACTAAATAGAGATAAGAAATTTCATGAGAGATGGTCTATCTTTCGCTCACAGTATTAGCAGAGTCACACTGACTTTGGGTCAACAGCATAAGATCCTGTGGATGACACCACTTAGAGGGTTCATTCAGACAAAGTCATTTTTTTCCCACTAGTCACCTTCATTTGCCTCTTTAGATCCACTCTCTACCCTTTCCTGTCCTGCTGTGCTCCTCATAAGGCTGACCTATTGAAACATTACAACAGAAATTTAGTTCAGGATGCAACTTGTTACTAAATCCCTACAATTCCCTTGGGGATCTTGAAATTTTAAATTCCCCTAAGTCTTCCCCCAAGAAAATAATTTCTTGCTCAACATCTATTGATACAATAAACTCTATAAGATGAAATTCTTTTCAGCTTACTCTTCCTTTTCTCCATATTTCTAGATCTGTAGCAAGCATTAGATACCAACATAGATTAGACAATAAGGTACAAGATGTGTTCTAGAAGAAAATGGTGTATATACCAAGTTAAAGTGAGTTAAAGGACTTCACTAATCTAAATTGAAAAGTATCTGGGGAGCAAGTGTGCCAGTTAATTGCCAGTGCATTAGACCACAGATATAATTGAAGATTCATTAGGATCTAATTAATTTGCATAGATGCATTCACACTGGCTTCAGAATTTAATGTGCAGGCTTGAGCACCTGTGCATGGCATTAATGTTCTGCTAGGTTGGTTAATCTAAGCCTACTCTCAGTAAACAGCTACTGTTAATGAGTTGAAAAACAGAAATTTCCTTGTCATACTCTAAAAGAACAAATTTCCGTTCTTAAAGAAATGGACTTGCTGGAAAGAATCTATTAAGTGCACTCTATTCAGCCATTATCCAGCCACACCCCCTGGAGTATCTGGGGGGACATTCCTCCAACAAGGCATTAATAAAAGCACAGGTGAGGGAGATAAGAACATTCTTTATGATCCTCCCAGAGATTGTGCTCTGTAGGACAGAGGACAGTGTTAGATGCTGCAAGGAATGTTGCCTCCATAATATCCGTAGTGATACTTGTATTTAAGAACAATAAAGGACAAATGGAGGTAAGAAGAAAGTCCATGCCATAACACATTAACCCACAGAAACAAAGTGATGTATGCTTATCTATCTTGGTTATTTAGTGCTGCTGCAAGAGAAATAAAATATATGGATGGCTTTAACAGACATTTATTCCTTCATATCACAAGTGATTATAAAAACAGTATGATTAATGTGAGGGCAGCATCTGACTTCCATTAACTCTATAAGGATTCTTTAATAAGGAAATATCTCCATTAAAAAAATAACAGTAAAAAGCTGATTCATGTGAAGTCAGACATGCCCCTCATATTCCTCCTCCTTCTATCAATTCTAGCATGAGTTATTCATAGCAGTACTTCTACCAGTAGAAGAGCTCTCCCTAGTCGGCTACCAGGTTCACTAATCCATTGCAATGGCTACACAACTCCCAGATGGGCAGTCTCCTCCTGAATAATTTGCAGCCTCTGAAAAGCTGCTATGGGGTCAGTTAATTCTCTATGGTAATGAGTTTGAGGGTTTTTTTTACAGAAATAGCAGATTTACAGTACAGATTTGGAAATATGTAGTAAATAATTCCACACTCAGTATAACTTTCTCCGTATCCTGTTTGCAGACTGGCCTCTCTCTGACTCTTGGTCTTCTGAGTCTGTGTAGCACCCAACCCTCAGACAAGTGTTAAAAATTCTTTATTTCAATCAGTTTTGTGTTCTTCAAAATATATGCTTAATTCATACTCTAGAGATGCTAGATGTTATTGTCTATAAAACTAAAGTGTGTGTTATGTTAATGTGTTTATTCCAGTGTGGTCTAGATCATAATCATAATCACTTCCAAGTTACAAAAAGAGCAAATTACACATAGACATGCACATGTAACAAAAGAAAGATGATTTGTGAAAATTGACAATGAGGTTACAACATCAAGTAATCAGGGAACACCAAAGACTACTGACAGAAAATAATTTGATATAGTATGGATTTTGATTTGGACTTTAAATCTTTCTCATCTCAATGTTGCCAAGTCAGAGCCACTTATGTCTGACCATTAAGTTTTCACTAGAATTCTCTTTAGTCTCTACTGTTGTTGTTAGGTACCACTGAGTCTACTACAACTCATAGTGACCCTATGAACAACAGATCTAAACCCTACCTAATCTGCATCATTCTCATCATTTCTGTCACACTTGAGCTCATTGTTACAGTCACTGTGTCAATTCATCTCATTGAAGGTCTTCCTCTCCTTCATTGATGCTCTATTTTTCCGAGCATAATGTCCTTTTTCAAGAACTAGCCCATTCTAACAACATGCCCAAAATATGTGAGGCAAAATTTCACTATCTTCAGGTCTAAGGAGCACCCTGGCTGAATCACCATTGCTTTTTAACCAGACTTAGTTTACTGCATATTTTGTTGTTGATTGCCCTCGAGTTGAGCACAATTCATAGCAACCCTATGAACAAAAGGCTTGAAGTCCTTTCACAACCATTGCTTTTTATCAAAGTTCACAGAGTTTCCAGAAGCATGCTGTTTAGGAAGTGGAGGACTTGTGGGTTGATGTCCCTCATTAAGTTTCTCAGTTGAGCCAGTCTGTCATTCTAATACATCAATAGCTTTTGCTGAATCTCTAAAACTATCAGATCCAAGACTCTTGATTTTGCATATCTTTGTCATGAAATAAACTTCTGAGTTTGAGGTAATGCTCTTGGCATAATATGCTAATAAATCAGATATTCTATAAGATCTCTGATCAGAAGGTAATGAAAACACTGAACATGAGAAAACCTGACCCATATAGATATTAAGTATTGACTATAATAAAGAAAAAAGTTTAACTCAAGAATAGAAAAAGTCTCGTAGAATCACCTTGCCATTAACGTCTAGTCTCATGGGAGAAGGATGTGCAAACTTTTGTGTGAAAATCTGCCGGAGGAGCAGCTATGAATTGGTTCCAACTCTCCTCAAAATATGTTCAAAGTATGTGAAGAGGAGTTTTACTGTCCTTACCTCAAAGAGTATTTTTAGTGCACGTTGTTGAAGACATGTCTGTCTATTCTTTTGCTAGTCCATGGGATATTCCGTACTCTTCTCTAACACCACAACTCAAAGGCATCAATTTTCCCCCATCATCCTCATTCATTGCCCAGCTTTCAGATGAATAGCAGGTGATTTTATTTAAAACCAGGTCTTTGGAGAGATCCTGACGGCAGGCTTTCCCAATGCTATACATCTCCTGATATTCTGACTAGTGGTATCAAGTGTGTCAATTGCATATCTAAGTAAAATGAGATCATTGAAAATGTTGATGTTTTCTCCATCTATCATGATGCTTCTTGTTGGTCTAGTGGTGAGGATTTTTGCTTTCATGATGTTGAGATACAGTCCATATTAAAGACTGTTGTCCCTGATATGAATCAAGCATCTCAATTACCTTCACTTCAGTAAGCACAGGTAATTTAGATGTTGTAATTATTTGTGTAATAAAGGTTGTTGTTATGTCTTCTTCCAATCTTGATGTCAAATTCTTCATAAAGTCTGGGCTCTCAAATGAATGATTTCTTTGGCATACAGATTGAGTAAGTTTGGAGAAAGGATATGGTCCTGACACATACATTTCTTGATTTTTAAGACATATATTATTCTTGTGGTAAACAGGGTTTATTGTTCAAAATGACTTTCCTATCCATTGATTGACTTTGACTTTGTCACATTGATGGGCTGGAACATGAGAATAGGGTGTAGTAGCCTATACACAAGGGGATTGGCTAATCTTGCCACTAAATTGAGCAGATTCAGTGACAGAAATTAAGAATCTCACCACTAGCAAAAAAGAAGCAGAGGATACAGTGCTAACCCTTTGGAAGTAGAGATTCTCACACCAGCAAGAATCAGAGATTCTTGGAGCAAGAGATTCTTACTCAGCTACAAAAGAGGAGCAGCAGCCATAGCAGAGGACTAGAGACCGAGCATGAGACAAATTTGATGTAAAACTCTTACCCTATGGTGGGAAAAGCAGGGGTCCTTTGCACAAGCTTGCTGGAGAATTTGGAGGGAAACATCATAGTTGATGAGAATAAGTTAGCTTTGTAATATCGGCCTAAAGCCAGATGGCTGAAGGGCCTGTGAACACAATTCAGAAGTTACAGTGGCTAAGAAATGTACCTTGTCAACTTCCCTAATAAACGTCATAATCATGAGTATATTTTTTGCGTTCTATTACAACAGATTTGGAATCTGTAGAGCAGAAATATTGTCATTGAAGTTAGTAGAAAGAGATGTGGGAATGTGGGGGACATGTCTGAAATCGTGGGACTTAGTGTTATGTTGTCAATTCTGTTGATGGGAGAGTTCTCCCTTGTGGAGTTAGTTGTTGTGGGTACTTTCATTTTTTTAACCTTGTAATTATATACATTTGTTCAGGATTATTCTAGGTTGTATTAGATGTCACAGAATAATTGAACAGTTCCTCTTTCACTGTCAAATTTGTTTCCATAAATATAAAAAGTTCAGAAATCAATAAAATATTCTCAATAAAGAAGTACTTGCTAAATAAGACATTAATCAGGAAATAATTTAGTAATAGTGTGAACACTTAGGACATATAATTAAGCTAAATTCTAATTTGACAATTAAAATAGATTATCAATTAAGAGTCCTTCATCATGAAAATGATCAACCAGTTTTATAACTCCATCTGGGGGTTTATAGAGTAATTTGAAGTTAGAAGGTGAACTTTGATGTCTTAAATTTAAAATTCCTATAATATGGATTATAACTCATGAATGTCTATTCTTTGGTCTGTGTTACTAGTGACTTGTATTTAAACATAAAATCTGTTTTGTACTTTTATTGTGAAGAAATACATTTCATTTCTAATTTGTTTATATATAATTATTTAAGTTGGGAAAATAACACTTTTTTAAAAGTAGTGGAATGTTAAATATCCTTGAATGCTGAATATTTGCTTATTTTAAAAAGGTCTTAAAATTAATAGGAAAGGCAACTAGAGGCCAGGGAGTAAAGCCCAAATTCATCAAGTTCATGAGCAACAAACTTGGACCAATCTTGGAAGACCTACTCTACTGTATAAAGAGACTGCCCAATACAACCAGAAATGCACAATCAGGAAAGGATAAATTTGATTCATGGGCCCTTCTAAAGATACTGTGTATAATAAACTTTTGCTAATAGAGTGGAAGAAAGCCTAACATATGGGAAAAACATTTGGCAATACCTTCTCAGACAAGGGTCTCATACTACGCAACCTCCAGAATAAAAATATTGATAACCCAAGTACAAAATGGGCAAAAGACATGGAAAGACTTTTCACATAGGAAAACATTCTGGTGGCTAACAGACACATGAAGAAATGCTCAAAATCACTGGCAATCAAAGAGATACAAATCAAAACCACAAAGAGATACCATCTCACCCCAGTAGCAGTGGCAAAATTTAGCAGGTCAGCAAGCAATAAATGTTGGAGAGGATGAGAAGAAATGGGAACTCTCATACACTGTCGGTGGAACTGTAAAATTGCTCAACCATTCTGGAAAGCAGTTTGGAGTTTCCTCAAAAAGCTGAGCATAAAAACTCCATTTTTGTTCTTGTTGATTGCTGTCAAGTTGAGCATGACTCATATCAACCCAATGAATAAAAGACTTGAAGCCTTTCTGTATTGTAACTTATCTAAGTTTATCGAGTTTCCAGAGGCATGAAGTTTAGGAAGTGGATGTCACTTCTGCTTCTAAATCTGTCTTAAAACTGGTAGCCCCACCAAACACTGTCCATCATGGGGAATCATTATGTAATTTGACACTCCAGTGGCACAAGGTTCAGCATCACAGCAAAACCATATTACCTCAGTATAGCAAATTGAGACAAGAATGTTGTATGACTTAGAAGAATGTTCCTCCAAAATATAATGTAAAGTCAGAGGGATACAGGCCTGAAGGATCTCCAGGAGGTCTTGTTGACACTTAACAAGAGGCTTAAATGAAAGAAAACAACCCAACATTCCATATAACTGACAACCCAGAACAAGAGCACCCATCTTCCACTGCGAGGAAATAAGAACTGTGACACAAAGAGAGAGCTGTACACTAATGTTCATAGCAGCATTATTCACCATCTTAAGCATATGGAGACAGCCCAAATGTCCAACCACAACTGAACAGATTGAGGCATTGTGGTACATTCACACGAAGAAATACTACACAGCACTTAGGAGCGACAATTAAAAAAACAATACTATATAACTTGGGAGAGACTGGAGAGCATTATGCTGAGTGTACTAACTCAGTTTCATAAAGATAAATAGTAATATATAAAATCATTGCTGATAAAATCAAAGGATAAATAGTAAAGCATGTATAGGGATCTTAGTAGGGAAGGGGTGAGAGCAGAAGGGTTAGGATGGGTAGGGAGAAAATCATAGGGTTGCTCAACTTGATAGGTAGAGAGAAGGGGTAAAGGAAATGGAAAAGATATTGCAGGGGAGAAAGACCAGGTATAGTGGGCATAGTCCAATGGTGATTAATTTTATAAAACATAATGAATGAGAATGATCATATGAAACACAATGTGAATGAAGATAATGTGAAACTCAATGTTTATAAACTTTGTAAGCAAACCAATATAAAACAAAAATTTAAAAAGAAAAGACAAAAGTAAATGAGCACAAAAGAGATTAAAGATTGTCTACACATAGCATGCGAGTTAAATGACACCAAAAGTATTACAATAAAATGTGCAAATATTCTATAATGAAATACACAAATACCTGGAGTTAGAAAATAAAAGTGTAAGAATGTACTCAGCATTACTCAAGATGAAAGAACTTTAAGAACAAATTCAAGCCTCCAGTAGCAGCAATACTGAAGGAATCTATTGGAAAAATATTGAATGATGCAGGAAGCATGAGAATAAGATGGAAAAAATACGCAGAGACACAGTATCAAAATGAATTGGCCAACATTGGAACATTTCAGTAAGTAGCATATGATCAGGAACCAATGGTAAGGAAGGAAGAAATTCAAGCTCCACTGAAGGCACTGGGCATTGGTGAAAAAATAAGACCCCAGGAATTTATAAAATAACAATTGACAAACAGATGCAGCCCTGGAATTGCTCACTAGTCTATGTCAAGAAATTGGGAAGACCTTGCCAACTAACTGGAAAAGATCCATATTTGTTCTCATTTCAAACAAAAAGGTGATCCAATAGAATGTAGTAATTATCAAACAATATCATTAATGCCACATGCAAGTAAAATCTCACTGAAGATTCTTTAAAAATGACTGAAATAATTGTACATCAACAAGTAACTGTCAGAAATTCAGGCTGGATTTAGAAGTGACATCAGGGACAACATTTCCAAGGTCAGATGCATTTTAGCTAAAAACAGATAATGTAACCAGAAACAATGTTTACCTGTGTACTATTTATTTTGCAAATTAAGTTGTGCAGATAATAAAAAAATTATAGATGACATTGAGAAATTGCATGGATCATAAAAAACTATGGATAACCTTGAGAATAAAATACCAGAACATTTAATTGTGCTCATGTAAAACCTACACATAGACCAAAAAGTCCAAACAGGACAAAGGAACACAGTACGTTTTAAAATCAGGAAAAGTGTACATCGAGTTACATTCTTTCTCCATACTTATTCAATTCGTATGCTGAGTAAATAATTTGAGAAAATGGAATATATTATACAAAATAGAGCATTATAATTAGAGGAAGACTCATCAGCAGACCATATTATGCAAATAGTATAAGCTTGCTTGCAGATAATAAAGATTTGAAGCACTTACTGTAAAACATTTAAAAAAAACAACCCCGGACTTAAATTTGGCTTATTTCTCAACATCAAGTAAACAAAAATCCTCACCCCTGAACCAGCAGGCAGTATTAAAGATAAATTCAATAAAACTTTGAAGTTGTCAATGATTCATTTCACTTGAATCCATAATCAACACTCCTAGTGAAAAACAGTCAAGATATCAAAAAACATGTTACGTCAGGAAAATCTGTTACCAAAGACTTCCCCAAAAGTGGTAAATGATAATTTCAAGTTAATGTAAAGACTAAGGTGCATCTAATCAAAGATATGATCTTTTCAGTTGCTACACATATATCTGAAAGTTGGACATTAAATAACGAGAGCAAAGAACCAATACCTTTGAATTGTGATGTTTGACAATGTGGTGTTTGTTATTATGTGCTATCAAGTTGACTGTGACTCTCAATGACCCTATGTACAACAGTCCTAAACTCTGCTCTATGCTGTGCCAATCTTATTATCTTTGACATACCTGCCTCCATTTCCCCAGTGACTGAATCAATTTATCTCTTTGAGGGTCTTCCTCTCTTGCATTGTCCCTACATACTCCCAAGCATTATGTCTCTCTCTCCAATAACCAGTCCCTCTTGCAACATGTCCAAAGTATCAGACAAAGCTTCATAATCCTTGCCTTCAAGGAACAGCATGTTTTCACCTTCTCCAGGAAGAACCTGTTTGTTCTCCTAGTAGTCGTTGGTGTATGGTCAGTATTTCCCCAGCACCACAGCTCAACTGCATCAAATCTCCTTCTATTATCCCTAGACATTGTTAAGCTTTCTGATGCATAGAGGGTAATTGCAAAGACTGGCCTGGACCAAGCGTTGGACAATAGTACTGAATATTCATCCCATGGACTCCAAAATAATATATAAGTCTGTTTGGACGAGGTGCATCAGGCTACACTTTAGAGGCAAGGATGGTCACACTTTGTCTCATATATTTTGGGAATGTTCTGAAAAAGACATCATACTGGGAAAAGTGAAGAGTTAGAGAAAGAGAGGAAGAGTCTCAGCAAGATTGATACGTTGACTCTAAAAATTTGTTTAAGCATGTTGCTGATCATGAGAATAGCAGAGTATAGAGCAATTGTTCATACTGTTTTTATGAATTGAAGTCAACTAGAAGGTAGCTAACACCAACAACAATTTCTAGGGCTTTCTCTGTGATTATCAGTGAATCTTGATTAAGTACATACAATAACATCATTTTCAATAAAATAATAGCATCCTCAAATTATTATTAAGACCATAATTTTCACACTATCTACATAGTGATATAAGCATTAAAAATATAGACTAGTCCTTAAAATTTTAATTATAAGTAGAACTATTATAAAATAGTTATAAATTTATCAGATCTTATAAGAAATCCCTAATAAAGTAAAAAATATATGGAGCTATTTTGAACATTTGGTAGAGAATAACTAAAATTCAGCTGTAGAAAGAGGATGTGATGGAAGTCTCATTGAAAAAATAAAATTTCTCTTCCTTCATTCAAAAATATTCATTCAAGAAATCACTTGCAAAGCACTGAGGATATTGCAAACACCTGGTGATCGTGATGACCAGAGAAGAAATTGTTCTCATACTTCTCATAGGCTGATGCCAAAGAGTTTAAATGAAAAAATACAAGTGATCATGCACTTTGAGACTCTCAAATGGAAAAGTTCAGATACTTTGGAATGTCTTGAAATTGAATTTCCACCTATGACATTTCTGGAAAAATTCATTACGGAAAGAAACTGAAGATTCAGAGTGACACCATCAGGAATACTTGGATCAATTCCAATTTTAAATTATATATAGAGAAAGGGTGTGAAGGCATATAAACAAGTTCAAATATAACAGGAGCTGGAGCCTCCTCAAAAAGTGAAAGAAATACTAAAATTCACTACTTTAGGAATAAACTGTCAGGGGAAAACATTTTTTTAAAATCATAATTATATTCACTAGAAGGAAAACAAAGAGTTTATCTATGCTAGGTTTGGCAAGGTGGTAGAAAGCTAACCAGTTGCCTATAATGCAATACTGCAAATTCCATTTGACTTTTCTATTCTCTGACTAGGAGTATCATTTTTAGTTTAGATAAGGGGAATGAATATTTTTAAGAAGCAATTGAACCTCAATATATCTGGAGAGATGTTATGATAACATCTAGCATTTCTAGGTGATTTCAAATCTCCAGGCCTAAGAAAACTGCATACAAATTTACAGTGAAAACTTGCGGATGAAACAGTGAACGTGCCAATAGAAATTCCCCACCCCCAAGGAATTAGAGATGGCAGGAAAGATAACCAAAAATTTAGAATTAAAAATTAGTTCTGATTTCAAAAGGGTGGTATATCCAGATACTTTTATTTATTATTTCTGTGTATTACTAATGTTCTGAACAAGTAATAATGTCATTATTACAATGATGTGTACACATAGAAAGTAGACACAGATTAAAATCTATGAAATCTTATACTCTTTTAAGTCATTATACTAGGCTACAGTCTCTCTCTCTCAACATTGACGAGACTGCCATAATACATAATTACGCTCATGTGAAACCAATCCATAGACGAAGAGGCACTTGTGCAAACAGAATAAGAAAACACTGCATGTTTTAAAATTAGGAAAGGTGTGTGTTACAGTTATATATTTTCTCCATACATATTTAATCTGTATGCTGAGCAAATTATTCAAGAAACTGGACTCTATGAAGAAAAATAGGGGATCAAGATTGGAGGAAAACTCATCAATAACCTTCCTTATACAGATGACGCAACCTTGCTTGCTTAAAGTAAGGACTTGAAGCACTTGCTGCAGAAGGTTAAACACAGCATCTTTCAATGTGGATTGCATCTTAACTCTCAATGTCAAGAAAACAAAAATCCTTGCCACTGGACCAGTAGGCAACATCATGATAGATGGAGAAAATATTAAAACTGTCAACAACTTCCTTTTACTTAGGATCCACAATTAATATATTTGGTACTTGCAAGCAGGAAATCAGAAGATATATAGCAATGGGAAGGTCTTTAGTCAGACATCCCTCCAAATTGTTGAGGAGCAATGATGTCAGCTTGAATACTAAGGCATCCTTATGCATCTGAGAGCTGAACAATGATTAAGAATGATAGAATAATAATTGATATCTTTGAACTGTGGTGTTGGAGAAGAGTGTTGATTATCCCATGGACTGCCAAAAGAATAGATATGTCTTTGAGAAGGTACAGCAAGGGTGCTCCTTGGAGGCAAAGATGATGAAGCTAGTCAGGTACTTTGGGCATGTTGCTAAGACAGGTTATTTCTTGAAAAGGGACATCATTCTTGGCTAATGTTGGAACAGTTTAATACAGAGAGGAAGTTCTTCAACTAGTTGGATTGACACAGTGACAGCTGCAATGGATTCTAACATATCAAGAAGTGTGAAGATTGTATAAGAGAAGACAGGGTTCAGATCTGTTTTTCATAGGTTTGCTATGAGTTGTACTTGACTCAACGGCACCTAAAAACAGAAAGAGCAGTGAGTTATCTTTAATTTTTCTAGAAATTAATTCTGATTTCATTTTACAAATCAATCTGAATTGTTGTTATGTGTCATTGAGTCCCTGCAACTCATAGCAACTCAATGAACAACAGAGCTGACTTCTGCCCTGTCCTGTACTATCTTCATCATCACCGACACAACTGAGCCCATTGTTACTATCACTGCGTCAATCTAATTACATTGCTAAATATAATGTTAGACATTTTCTTAACATTTTTTTCAAAGCAAGGGAAAACATTTTCTAGAATTTTATAGTGCAAATATATTTTATGTTATTGTTTTTGTGTGCCATTGAGTCACTAGCAAATTATAGCGACCCTATTGTATAATAGCTCTGAATTCTGCCATATCGTGAGCCAATTTCATTATATGCAACAGACTTAAGTATTTGAGTCAATCCATCTCATCCTGGGTCTTCCTCTCCAGTGCTGTCTCTCCACCCTTCCAAACATGATGTTCTTCTCCAAGGACTGTTCCTCCTGGCCACATGCCCAAAGTATGTGAGACGGAGCTTCACTCAAGCACCACAACAAGATAAAGGTAAACAACCCAATTGAAAAACGGGCCCAGGATATGAACAGACACTTCACCAAAGAAGACATTCAGATGGCAAACAAACACATGCAGAAATGATCAAAATCCCTAGCTCTAAGAGAGATGCAAATCAAATCAACTATGAGATATCATCTCACCCAGTAAGAACAGCAAAATTTAACAGAACAGCAAACATCAAAAACTGGTGAGGTTGTGGAGAAACTGGAGCTCTTATTCACTATTGGTGTGAGTGTAAAATGGTGCAACCACTATGGAAGGCAGTATGACACTTTCTCAAACAGGTGGAAATAGAAATACCATTTGACCCAACAATTCCACTACTGGGAATATACCACAAAGAAACCATAACTGCCACACAAGGAGATATATGCACACCCATGTTTATCACGGCTTTGTTCACAATAGCAAAGAGTTGGAAACAAACTAAGTCCTCATCAACAAACGAATGGATAGAGAAACTGTGGTATATTCACACAATGGAATACTATGCTGCATTTTAAAACAAGGAACTCATGAAATATTATTCAAAATGGGTGACCCTGGAGGACATTATCCTGAGTGAAATATCTCAGTCACTAAAGGACTTACTTTTAGTTCCATAATGCATAGTGCCACTGTTGTAAAACAGGACTAACATCAGGTTTGGGGGGAGACTGAGAAAGATGGGATAAATTGTGTATACTGCATTGAAACAGATGAGGGAAAGAACTGTTTAAAAGGGATATATGATTAGGTTTTATTCTCACGACAGGAGTCCAGAACGAAGGCTGCATAGTGGAATGGACTTGGGAAGAGGGATTGTATAACAATGAAAGAATTTTTCTTTTACTTTTTGAAGAGAAGACCGAACTGGGTGGGGGGCAGTTTGGGCAGGGAGAAAAGTACAATGAATGAATGGAAATCCAAAGTCTCTGTAAACTTTTATTAAAATTAATTTAAAAAATGAGGGAAAAATATCTAACTGATTTTTCCTGAGCCTTTTCTCCAACTGAGTAATAAACTATTTCTTAACCTCAAAAAACAAACAAACAAAATATCCTTGCCTCTAAGGAGTAACTTGGTTGTACCCTCTCCAGGAGGGTCCTGTTTTTTCTCTTAGAAGTCCATGGTATGTACATACGTTCAACACGCTTCTCCAGCACCACAACTCAAAGGCACTGATTCTTCTTCTCTAATCTTTAATCATTGTCCAGCTCTCTGATGCATAGCAAGTAATTGCAAAGACCGTGGCCTAGATGAGCCACACGTTAGTCTTCAGACTGAAATAATTGCTCTTATGTACTCTAGAATGGTGCCTGGCAGCAAACTGCTTGCCAGTTGAATGGTGGGAATCTTTGTTTTCTTAATGTTGAATTTCAGTCCGTGTTGAACATTACAGTCCTTGACCTTCTGCAACAAAATGCCTCAGGTCCTCCTCAGTTTCAGCAAACAAGGGTATGTCATCTGCATAGTGCAGCTTGTTGATGAGTCTTCCTCCAATCCTAATATCACATTCCTACTCATAAAGTCCAGTCCCTGAATGTTCTGTTCTGCATATAGATTTAAAAGATATAGAGATAGGATGCAACCCTGACACACACCTTTTCTGATCTGAAACCATGTAGTGTTTCCTTGCTCTGTTCTGATTATTGCTTCCTCATCCAAGTATATGTTTTGTTTTAACACAATCAAGTGTTCTGGAATTCCCATCCTTCTCAAGGTTAGCCACAATTCTTGTTATCCACTCTGTCAAATGTGTTTCCACAAATGATAAAACAGAGATAGACATTCCTCTGATACTCTCTGTTTTAAGTTAAGATCCATCTAGCATTGGCTAAAATGTCCCTATTTGTTATAACAGCTTTACTTTATATTTTTATTTAAATAGTTTCTATGTGGTTGTTTTAATTTTTGAAACTATTAAGAAGTACAGCAACAGGACTATTTATTATATTTAACCTCTAGTTTCTTACCATGTCTGTATGTCAATGTTGAATACATTGCTAAGTCTTACAGACTATTCAACTAGGCAAAGGAAAGAAGTTGGTGGAAGAGTGAATAGAATTTTCTAAAATTTATCCTGATTACAGTGGGGGGGGGGGAGCTACAACATAATTAATTTATTCTTGCTCCTTAGAACCCACAAGTACTGTTGTCTGTTCATTAAAAAAAAAAAAACAAAAAAAAACAGGGATTTTGTGTAAAATATCTCCATTTAAAATGCTATAACTCACTTTAAAGCTTTCAAAGCACCATATATAGAACAATATTGTGAAAACTGAGTGACAACACTCGCACAACTGAAGGGAAACTAGCTTCAGTCTACAAGCACATAACGTAAACTTCTGCTTTAGAAAAAGCACCTTCTTCACATTCTTCCCTCTTTATGATGGTGGTTTTGTTGCTGTTAGGTGCTATTTAGTCAAGTACAACTCACAAGAGACTCTATGAACAACAGACTTATATTCTTTCCTATCTATTGCTGTATTCACCATCTCTGTTATATGGTTGAAAGAGCTAAGCTTTCATTTAGCAGTGCATATATAAAGCACTGTACCACTTGAGTTCTTTAAACAGACATTCTCTAATGCCTCATTACCATTAAGTCAGAATTGACTGAAGATTGTCCTCCATTGGGTTTCCAAGGGTGTAAATCGCTTGGATAGAAACTGCCCATCCTTCTGCTATAGAGTAACTGGTGGATTTCAACTACCAGAGATGAAGTCTTTGGGTTGGCAGGTCAGCTCCCTATGGACTATGCCAACAGAACTCTCTAAGTAGATATTAGAATCCACCATTATCCTTTAATTTTGTTGACTCATAACTTTTCTCCAGTTATTTCTATCTTGGTCTAGAATGGACCTTTATTTTGTGGCATAACCCTCAGTTGAATAAACATAAGAATAGAAACATAAACTTAAATATAAAACAGAAACATACTTAATATGAACATAACCATATAAAATTTACTTCCGTATTTGTTTTTTTGTTGTTGTTGTTACAAGTCATTGAGTGACGTATGACTCATAGCAATGGAACAATTATTAAGTAAAACTAAAGAAAAATGGATACATTTAATTATGCTGTTGTTAAAGAATATGGAATATATTAAACTTTCAAAAGAATAAACAATTTTGTCTTGGACTAAGTACAGTTAGATTATTCCTTATAAGTCAGGATGATGAGATTGTAGCTTTCAAACTTGGCATGTATTCCAAGGAATACCACGCTCTGGTGGCTCAGAGGAAAGTAATTTTGCTGTCAACCCAAAGGTACATGATTTGGATCCACCAACAACTCAGCAAGAAAAAGATGAGCTATCTCCTCCTGTGTGGTTTACTCCCTATGAAAACCCACTGGAGGGTCAGCTTTGGGTAGATTCTGATACAATGGTACAAAAAGAACACAATTTCTGCAAAAAGACAGCATGACAAAATAAAGTAGAGGGTCAGTGGAAGAGGAGAAGATTAATTGAGGAAAGATCACAACAATAGTAATTGAGGGAGTTTTTCTTTCGCTTTTCAAGGAGAGGAGCAAATGGGAGGGGGGAGGGGTTTGTGCGGGGAGAAGGGTGCAACAATGAATGAATGGAATCCCAAAGTCTCTGTAGATGTTCATTGAAATGAAAAATAAACAACCTAAATTAAAAAAAACAAAAAAAGGGCATGAAGAAGTACCAAGGTGATATGTAGACATGTATTCAAATAAAAAATTATAAAAAGAAAAAAAATAGTAATTGTGAAAACGGTATAGAACTGAAGCATGTTTTGTTCTGCTGTATATTGTATTTCATTGTTGTTGTTAGGTGTCATAAAGTCCAGTACAACTCATTGTGACTCTATGAACAATAGAGCATTTTAAATCCTGCCCAATTCTGTTCCATTTCACCATCCCTGATATTCTCAAGTCCATTGCTACAGTCACTATATTAGTCCATGTTGGTGAGGGTTTTCCTCTCTTTCACTGACCCACTACCTTTCCAAGCATGAAACAAAGTTATTTTTCCTAGAACTAGCCTGTTCACCATACCCAAATTATGTGAGATGAAGTTTGATTATCCAGGCTTCTAAGGGGACCCTAGTTAAACTTTCTGCTTTACCCAGGTATTTTGGCAGTCAGTGGGATATTTAGCACTCTTCTCCAATACCACAGCTGAAAGGCATTGACTTTCCTGTTATCCTTAGTCATTGTCCAACTTTCATATGTGTAGAAAGTAATTGAAAGACCATAGCTTGAATAAGGTGCATCTTAGTCTTTAAAGTGACATCACTGCTCCTCAGCACCTTTGAGATGTCTTTGACAGCTGATTTCCTCAATGAGACATGTCTTTTGATTTCTTGGCTATTCTTTTCATCTACCATTTAGTTCATATTGAATTCCATTATTTTTTACCTTCTGTAGCAAGTACCTCCAGACCTCCTCACTTTCAGCAAGCAAGGTCATGGAAACTGCATAATGTAGGTTGTTGATGTGTCTTCTTCTAATTCTGATGCCACATTGTTCCTCATAATGTAAAAAATCTCAAATCATTTGTTTGGCATACAGACTGAACTGTTATTGTTGTTAGGGTTGTCCAGTCGTAGACGACTCATAGCAACCCTATGAAGACCTGAACACTTTTATAGCTTTCATGTTTCTCTATGAAGTTGCTGGAAGCAAGCTATTTCAGAAGTGGATGCCACTCATGCTTCCAAGCCTGCTTTACTCTGGGAGCTCCACCAAACACTGTCCATGGTGGGTAATCATTATTACATCTATCACATCAGTGTCACAGTGTTTAGTAACACAGCAACCTCGAGTTATCTCTGAATGGCCAATTGGCAGACCAGTCCAATTTTATGAACAACAAATTTAACCCTTGCCCTATCTTGTGCCATCCCCACTATCCAAGATATGTTCGAGTCCATTGTTACAGTCATCATGTATAGAATTAACACAGCCTGACATACTCCTTTCTTTCTTTAAATCATTCAGTGTTCCCTTGTTCTGTGTGGACAACCGCTTCTTGTTCTAAACACAGGTTTTATATAAACACCATTAAGTGTTACGGGATTCCCATTCCTCCCAATAGTAACCATAATTTTATATGCTTTACACAATAAAGGATGATAGTTGGACATTTCAGATTTGGTGACATAAATGAAGCTGGAGACCAACTGATTGAATTTTGCACAATCCATGATTCATTCATTGCAATTATATTTTAAAAAAACCCAAACATAAACACCAACTATTCATATGGACCTCTTTAATAGACTACAAAAAATTAGATTGATGACATCTCTGGAAATAATCTTTGAAGAAGCACAGTATCAGCTGTCAAAACCAGGCCAGATGCACACCATGGAACAAAATTACGATGAGGGACAGCTATTTTGACCACATTTGGAACAACAAAAACTATTTGAAATATCTAATGGGAAATGATAGAAATAAGTCAATAGTAACCAATTTTACAAAAGATAATGTACGTGAGTTAATGAATGAAACATAATTTAAGTGGAATATTGTATAAAACCTAGGTGCACATGAATGAAACACAATGTATATGAATTATTATATGCAAACCAAAATAAATAAAATAATCATAATTTTTCAATTCTATTATTAGTAGTAGTATTAATTTTTAGTGAAAATTTACAGAGACTTTGGATTTCCATTTATTCATCGTTACACTTTTCTCCCCTCCCAACCCTCCCCCCTAGTACACTCCCCTCTCGGAAAAGTAAAAGAAAAATTTTTTCATTGTCTTACAGTCCCTCCGCCCATGTCCACTCCACGATACAGCCTTCCTTCTGGACTCCTGTCATGACAATAATACCTAATCACATATCCCTTTTAAACAGTTGTCTTCCTCATCTGTTTCAATACAGTATACATTATTTATCCCATCTTTCTCAGTCTCTCCCAACCCCAACGTCAGTCCTGGTTTACAATAGTGGCACTATGCAGGATGTGTCCTTTAGTGACTGAGATATTTCACTCAGCATAATATCCTCCAGGGTCACCCATTTTGAATAATAGTTCATGAGTTCCTTGTTTTTCAATGCAACATAGTTTTTCCATTCCACAGCTTCTCTATTCATTCATTTGTTGAAAAAGTTACTTCAAATTATATAAAGAAGGATTATAAGTATATGTTATTTTGAATCACAGATTTGGTAAAAGAGGTCAATAAGAATTTCATATGTTATATTATGTATAATATCTAACATATATCAATCATATATTATGATTATTTAACATAAATATTTATAAAAGTAATAATCAAAAAATCTTTAGACTGAAGTTTGCTATCACAAAAGGATAGCAACAACCTATTGTGAACAGTTAGAAAAAACCATAATCCATGTGAGAGTTGCAGCACATTTTAACCATATCCATCTTGTGGTTTTGTGGTGGTATTTTTATGTGCCGTCGAGTTGCTTGCAACCCACAGCGAACTTTGTACAACATTCCTGAAATCTACTTTATCCTAAGCCAACTTTATTATCTCTGACAGACCTACCCTCATTACCCCAGTCACTGTATCAATCCATCTCATTGATGATATCCCCCTCTTTCTCCATCTGTCTACCCTTCCAAGCACGATGTTCCTCTCCAATGACCACTTCCTCCTTGAAACATGCCCAAAGTATGTCAGATGAAGCCTCACAATCCTTGCCTCCAAGGAGCAGCCTGGCTTCACCCTCTCCAGGGCAAACATTTGTTCACCTAGTAGTCCATGGTATACTCAACACTTTTCCAGCACTACAGCTCAAAGGCATCAATTATCTTTCTATCATCTCTAATCATTGTCCAGCTCTCTGACTCATAGCAAGCAATTGTGAATACTATGGCCTGGATCAGGCACACCTTAGAAAGTCAACAAATTTAGCAAAGAAAGTATCCATTAAGTGAATTTTTATTGATCAGTTACCTATTTAATTTTGTAATGAGGAAATTGTCAGTTATATTTTCCTTCCATATTCTCCTTAAAAGAAATAATATTATATATAAAATATGCATCTGGACATATTCAAATAAATTGCAAATGTAAAGAAATTAAGAAAACATTCCACAGGCATGATTGAAAAAACAAACCAAAAAAAAAAACCTCCAAAAGCTCATAGTAAAAATCAAGAAAAATATGTTAGAACAACACAGAGTAGAGCACTACAAGTGAAGATTTTGTCAAGACTAAGGCTGGTTATATATGAGCATCTTGAACATAAAGAAAAACTACCTATAGTTTATACTATATTTCAAGAAACAGCATATAATCAAGAGGCAATGGTGATAAAGGAACAAGTTCAGGCTGCTCTGAAAAAGTTGGTAAGAAATAAAGCCCCGGGAACTGATGGAATACCAATTGACATATTTCAATAAACAGATGCTGCCCTGGATGTGCTCACCAAATTGTGCTAAGAAATCTTGAAGACAACTACTTAGCCAGCTGACTGGAAGAGATCCATATTTATTCCCATTCCAAAAAAATGATAACCCTACAGAGTGTGAAAATTATCAAACAATCACTAATATCACACACTAGCAAAACCATGCTGAAGATTAGCCAGAAACTACTGGGAACAGCACATTGACAGAGTCTACCAGAAATATAAACTGGGTTTATAAGAGGTCATGGCACTAGAGACATTATTGCCAATGTCAGATAGATCTTGGCAGAATGCAGGGAGTACCAGAAGAATATGTATCTGTGTTTCATTAACTATGCAAAGGCATTTGACTACGTGAATCACACAAATTGTGGCTAACCTTGAGGAGAATGGGAATCCCAGAACACTTGATTTTGCTTATGTGGAATCTATACTTGGACCAGCAAGCAGTCTTCAGAACAGAGCAAGGAAAGACCACATGGTTCAAAATCAGGGATACATCATGTCCCCATACTTTTTCAATCTGTATGCAGAAAAGATCATTCAGCAAGCAGGGCTTTATGACGGGGAGTGTGGCATCAAGATTAGAAGAACACTCATCAACAATCTATGATATGCAGATGACACAACCTTGCTTGTTGAAAGTGAAGAAGACCTGAAACACTTTCTGAAGAAAGTCAAGGACAGTAGTCTTCAATATAGATTGAAGCTCAAAATCAGGAAGACAAAGATTCTCACCCCTGGGCCAATTGGCAGCACCATGATAGATGGAGAAGAGACTGAGGTTGTTAACAATTACTGCTTGCTCAGCTCCACAATCAACTCTTAACACCAGCTGCCAGGAAATCAAAACATTAATTGAACTGGGGAAAATCTGTCATCTGTAATGGACCTCTTCAGAGTGCTGAAGAGCAATGACGTTAGTCTAGATACAAAGATGTACCTAATCTCTATTACTTCTTATAACTCAGAGAGTTGGACAATGACAGAAGAATAGATGCCTTCAAGTTGTGGTGCTGGAGAAGAGTCCTGAACATATCATGGACTGCCAAGAAAACAAATATGTCTGTCTTGGAGAGGATGAAACCAAGTTTCTCCTTGGAGGCTAGGATTTTGAAGCTCTGTCTCATATACTTGGCATATGGGCAGGAGAGACTGGTCCTTGGAGAAGGACATTATGCTCAGAAGTGTGGAGAGACAGCACAGGAAAGGAAGACCCCGATCAGATGGATTAATACAGGGAGTAGAAAATAAGGGTTGGTGTTTCAGAATTAGTGAAACTGACTCAGGACAGGCTAGGGTTCAGAGCCGCTGTACATAGAGTCACTATGGGTGGCGGGTGACTCAAGGGCACAAAACAACAACAACAATTATCCAAAGCTTGTGATGTGCTCATTCTAAGTTTTAAGAACACTGACACATTAGGGCTTAGGATGCAGTAAGGATGAGTCTGTAGCCCTGGAAATGAAATGGAAAAGTAGTGCATTAATTCATGTTGATATACCATAGCAATATGAAGCATGAAAATATGTAGAATTCTTAAGAAGTATTATTTCTAAATATAACCATATTAATTGATTGAATATGTAAGAAAATAAATGGCAAAGATTATTATTGTCTTGACATATGAAAGAACCAAATCATATTGTGTGTTTTGATTAAAATTAACATTAAAACTAGCTCTTACCCAGGGTCTTCATTATGGCAAATTTTCTTTTATTATTATTTGTGTGTGCGTGTGTGTGTGTGTGTGTGTGTGTGTGTGTGTGTGTACCATTAAATCAGATCTAACTGGTACAGGAGGAGATTGTCCCTCCTTCTCCTTCACAAATTTTCTTCTAAGATCTTCACATATATTAACTTATTTATTCCTCACAATATTATCCTATCAGGTCAATGCTTATGTTTTTGTTTGTTTTTTAGGTTGAGTGATACTATACATATCTCCATATTTTTCAGCAGATAGAGTTAGTAATACAAGCCATGCTATGCAACCGAAAAGTGGTATTTCAATGTTCGAACCCAGGTAGTGTTACTCCAGAGCTTATCCTTTTAACTCATATTCTGAGCATCTCTTGCCATTTTTATAGGAAACATAGGATATCATTGTCAACAGGTGCAATATTTATGAACACTTTCTTTTATAAGTGTTTGAACAGCATGAACATCGTTGCTTCTTCTAAGATTTTATTTCAGAACTCAATACCAGAATAATAACACATTAAAAGTCAGAAATTGTAATCTCATAAATGCTTAAAAGATAAAATACTGCCAAATATTATAATTAAAAGTAATGTTCTAAAACTGACAGCATAATAACAGAAAGTAAGACATGTCACATTTCATGAGTAATCTGAAACAGGAGTCTTTCACGCAGAGATTTTTAATTTCTTTCTCTAATTTTAAATCATAATGTTTATTTTTATAATTTATTGTATTTTACAAAAAAATTATAGCTTCAAAAGACACATGATAACAGTACCTTCTAGAGCAGTTCATGGCTTTAGAACGCAATTGCAACTCAAAAGATACCATACATAAAGAGAATAAAAATAATCTCTTGCAACTACTAAATCTTGTAAATAAAGAGGGAGGAGTGTTTGTTGCTATTACAGTGTTAGGCCTGATGCCAGTAGAACTGGATTTAAATCTGGGATTTATGTTGTAAGTATTTCCTTGTGTAGAATATTTCTTCCTTCATTTCTGAAGAGAATAGCAGCCATAGACATCAAACACAAGATGAAATAAGAAACTCAAACTGAACTAGAAAAATCACTGAAAGGTATACAGGAATAAGACAAGTAAATAATACTTTTATTATATTAGAAAATTAATTTATGATATTTAAAAAAAAATAACTCAAGTGGAAAAGTAACTACATTGCAATCAAATTGATTTCACTTAAAAAAACCCCCATCCATTTAACGGAGACAATGTTATATCTCTCCATATGAGAATATGTTTATTATATAGACACATAATATATGTTATAGGGAGCTTTGGTGGCCTAGTGGCAAGAAGGTGCACTGCAATTCCTGAAGGCATGCAGTTCGTGTCCACCAGTCGTTCTGTTGGAGAAGGATAGGCAATTTCTTCCCATAGAAATAACTGCCTCTGAAAATCCACTGGAGGGTCAGGTATATGTAGGTTTGGACTCAATGGTACACAACAACAACAATCCACAAATTTTTTTTTTGTTGTTGTTGTTGTTAGGTACCATAGATTGAGTATGACTCATACAGACCTTACAAACAATAGATCTGAACCTTATCCTATTCTATGACACCTTCACAATGTTTTACATATTTGAGCCCATTTTTGCAGTCACTGTGTCAATCCATCTATTTGAAGGTCTTCCTATTTTTTCACCAACCTCTCTAAGAATGATATCCCACAGTGATAAATAAGCTATCTTAGCAATATGCCTGAAGTATGTGAGATAAAACTTTTATCATCTTGGCCTTCAAGAAGAGCTCTGGCGGCACTTTCTCCAAGATATATCTGTTTGTTCTTTGGCAATCTGTGGGATATTCTGTACTCTTCTCCAACACCAGACTTCAAAGATAAAAATTTTTCATCTGTCAACCTTCCTTATTCATTTTCCAGCTCTCAAATAATTTATATATTTTTAATAAATGTAAAATATATGTAAATACATTTGTTGCTGTTATTGTCATCTGCCACTGACTCAGTTGCTACTTACAGAGACCCTATGTACAACAGCCCTGAACCCTGCTCTATTTTGAGCCAACTTCATTGTATCTGATAAACCCATCTCCATTACTGCAGTTACTGAATCAACCCATCTCGTCCAGTCTTCCTCTCTTTTGTTGTCCCTCCACCCTTCCAAGAATGAAGTCCCTCTCTGAGAACAGATCCTTCCTTGAAATGTGCCCAAAGTTAAGTCAGACGGAACTTCAAAATCCTTACCTTTAACGAGCACCGTCTCCAAGACAAGACAAAACAAAAAACACAAAAACCAACCCTGTTTGTTCTCTTAGCAGTCCATGGCAAATTTAGTACTTTTCTCCAGCACCACAACTCAAAGATATGAAT
>NW_006399886.1:5341197-5341899 GCF_000299155.1 Elephantulus edwardii | reverse complement strand
ATCTCTTCATTATCTATCATAATGCTGCCAATTGGCTCAGTGGTGAGAATCTTTTTCTTCTTGATGTTGAGCTTCAATCCACATTGAACAGTGCAGTTCTTGACCTTCTGCAGCAAATGCCTCAGGTCCTCCTCAGTTTCAGCAAGCAGAGTTGTGTTATCTCCATAACACAGGTTGTTAATGAGTCTTCCTCCAATCCTGAAATCACATTCCTCCTCATAGAGCCCAGCTTTCTGGATGATCTGTTCTGAATATAGGTTGAAAAGGTATAGACAGGACACATCCTTGACATATACCTTTCTTGATATTGAATTATGCAGTGTTTCCTTGCTCTGTTCTCTGACAACTGTCTCCTGGTCCAAGTATAGGTTTCACATAAGTACAACTAAGTGTTCAGGATTACCATTCTTCTCAGAGTTAGCCACAGTTTGCTGTGATCCACATGGTAAAATGTCTTTGCACAGTCAAACACAGACATTTCTCTGGTACTATATGCTTTCAGCTAAAACCAATCTGACATTGGCTGTATTATTCCTAGTGCCACAGCCTCTTGTACACCCAGCCTGCATATATGACAGTTCTCTGTTGATCTGTTGTTGCAATTGTTTTTGTATCATTTTTAGCAGGATCTTGCTTGCATGTGATATTGATTATATTGTTCAATAATTTCTGTACTCTATCAGGTTACCTTTTTTTTTTTTT
>NW_006399886.1:5339131-5340692 GCF_000299155.1 Elephantulus edwardii | reverse complement strand
TTGAAATCTTCTGTTCAGCTACTTCACATCTTGATTTCTTCCTTTTCCAGCGTGCCCTTTGAAATCTTCTGTTCAGCTACTTCACATCTTGATTTTTTCCTTTGCTTTGGCTTCTCAGAGCTATAGTGCAATGTTCAGAGTATCTTCTGACATTCATTTTGGTCTTTTCTTTTTCCTCTGTCTTTGTAATGACCTTTTGTATTCTTCATGGATCATATTCTTGATATCATTCCACAGGATTAACTGATTAGTATTCAAGGTCTCAAATCTGTTCCTGAGATGGTCTTTAAATTCAGGAGAGAGAAACTCAATGTCGAACTTTGGCTCTTGTGAATTTGACTTGGTTTTCATTAGCTTCAGGTTAAACTTGCATGATAAACTTGATGATCAGACCCACAATTATCACCTTGTCTAATTTTTACAGTTGATATTGAACTTCTACAATGATTTTTTCCTACATATGTAATCAATCTGATTCCTTAGTAGACAATCAGGTGAAGACATGTATGTAACTGTCCTTTGTGTTTCTTATAAAAAGTATTTGCAATTAATAAATCATTGATTTTGCAGAATTCTATCATTCTGCCCCATTGTCCTATTATCATTCTCAGGCCTCATTTCTGTCACTGAGTCCATGCTTCCATACTACAGATCCTTCTTCTCCACTCCCAACTTTTGCAGTCCAGTCATCCATTATTACTAGTACATTCTGGTTGCATGTTAAATCAATTTCTGACTACAACAGTTAGTAGAAGTAGTATATTTCTTCCTCTTTGGCTCTGGTTTAGAAGCTCACTTGTGAAAAGGTTGTATTCTGGAAGATGGTTTCACATATCTTGGTGAGAGTCTGGAGTGGAGAATTTGTTTGTTTGTTTGTTTTTCCACAATTGGATGTCACCTGACTGGATTGGCCAGCTTTAGCTAACAATGAGTTGTGAACTGGACGTCTCTTGGTTTTGAGCCAACCAGCACCTGGTGGGCATGCCTTGCATTTAAAAGATAGCAGGGCCTGAGGGCTTCAGGCCTGAGAGAATTGTGTTAATTGATTTTGGGATGAACATTCTTCTAAGTGGTGCTTCAGTGGCCTATCTATTCATTATACTGAAGTAACTCAGGGTTGCTGTGATGCTGAATGCTGTGCCATAGGTGTGTCAAATGCCATAATAGTTATTCATCATGGACAGTGTTTGGTGGAGCTTCCAGGTTGATTCAGGTTTGGAAGTAGGAATGGCATCCACTTCCAAAATCACATGTCTCTGGAAACTATGAATATAGAGAAGCAGTGATAGTTATAAAAGAGGTTTTTTGTTCATGCTGGAAGTTTTGCCATCGATATATCTAATGCTAGTAGAATTGCCCATAATGAAGAGGCTTCAGCAAACCTTCAAGGTTAAGAAAGACTAGTAAGAAGGACTAGAAGATTATCAAATGATGCATATGGGAAAGTAAAATTCAATGGCTAGGAAAATAATTGTGCTCACCAAGTTGTGCCAAGAAATCTGGAGAACGACCACTTGGCCAACTGACTGGAAGAGATCGATATTTGTTCCTATCCCAAAGA
>NW_006399886.1:5331506-5337856 GCF_000299155.1 Elephantulus edwardii | reverse complement strand
GCTATGACTCGCAGGCGACTCGACGGCACATAACAACAACAACAACAGGAAAATAAATTTGAATGATATATTTAACAAACTCAATCTAATGAAAGATGGTCACCCTCAATAATTCAACCTCAATAATGTAAGTGAAGTAAAGTTTACTGGACCTTCATTTGTTAATGCAGTATGACTCAAAACAACAATAAAAACCCATAGCTGAAACATGTATCAATAATTCACACATGAAATTTGTGTCTAAGAAAATTCAAAGTTTTAAAAAAATAAAATAATATAATTGAACATTTTACCTTAGGCCTTAGTGAGCTGGAAAGAATAGTATTGGCTTTTTTGAATCAGACAATTATGTGTTCGACTATATGGTGAAATGCTTGGGGACATAAATAGTTATCGAAAGAGAAGATGGCTCACAATGAGATGAGTTGACACAATGATGTCAGCTCTTCCAATAGCTTTAAGCACGCAGTAGAAAGTGAGAATGGTGAAAGATTTGAGAGTATTTCAATTTATTGTTCATAGGGCCATTATGAGTGTTGGTCCACTCAAAACTGCCTAACAATAACATGCCAGGAATGAAAAATTGAAGAAAAACAGAGTTGTAAGGAAAAATAAAAATTATAAGCTTATCTTGAAGTACAATGCACTCAGTAATAGGATGATATCCATTTATGCCTCTAAAACTAGTCATATGACTATCATTCAAATTTACATATAAAATACTATTGTCAAAAATAAAAAAGTGAAGATGTTTATCAACTTCTTCAATAAGAAATTCATTAAATACGCAGTCAAATTTATTGATAGTTACTGAGTAAGAGAATGTGTAAGTGTGAAACAAAGAAGAAAGATGAATCATTGAAAAATAGGACCTTGGAGAGTAAAAAGAATGCCAGATAGCACATGATAGAATTTTGAATGATAAATTATTTTTTTCATGTGAAATATTTTTTGTCCATAGCATAAATTTTAACAGCACACATTGATTGCAAGAAGCAATGTATAGGAATCAAATAACTACATCGGTAAGAAAAGACTATGAAGAAGTTCAAGACCATTTGTTAGAACAATACTAGAAAGCAATTATCAGAAAAATGCTTGTATACAAGATGAAGTTAAAGTAGAAGAGTATTAGAATAAATTCTCAATAGCCAAAATATACACTTGATTATTGTTGTTGTTGTGCATTGTTGAGTTGCTTACAACTCATAGTGACCCTATAAAAATAGCTCTGAACCCTGTTTTATCCTGAATTAATCTTGTTGTTTCTGGCACATCTGCTCCCATTATCCCACTCACTGACTCAATTCATCTTATCTTGGGTCTTCCTCTTTTGTGCTGTCCCTCCACCCTTCCAAGCATGATATCCCTCTCCAAGGACTTGTCCCTCCCCAAGGACTTGTCCCTCCTTGCAACATGCCTAACATATGTCAAATGGAGCTTCAGAATGCTTGTCTCCAAGCTAGAGTATAACCAATTTTAATTTAGATGCTATCTCAAGAATATATTTGACTCATTAAACCCCAGTGACCTAAAATCAGAGGAAATTTTGGATGACATCAAACATTATACATAAAAAAATAAAAGATCATAAAACAAACAGGAAAGACACACTGAAACTTGTACTTGAATGTAGAAAAGCTACAGAAAATGGAAGAAAAGATGATGCAAAAGAAGAGGACATATTTCAAAGTATGGCTCAAGAAGACAAAGTAAAGTATTATAAGGAAAATATGCAGAGCTTTGGAGCTTAGAAAATCAAGGGTAGAACACAGTTGGCATTTTTCAACAGGAAAATAGCGGTGTTTTTTTTTTTTTAAAGTCCTTGAGTTGCAATACTGTAGAATGCTCAAAATGTTGAATGAGAGAGGAAGAACACATAAAATCAATTTACCGAAAAGGATTTTTTGATGTTGGATGTTTTCAGAATGAAGCGTGTGATTTAGAGCAACAGGTGCTATAGAGAGATGTCAAAACTATAATGATGATATCAAACACTGAGAGGACAACAGATAAAATTATTTAACTAACAGAAACAATGTTGAAAGCGGTCACTTGCAATTTGATGAGCAAAATAATTGGAAAGAAATTTGAAAGACAACTACCTGGCCAACTGACTTAAATAATTACCTATTTGTGCCCATTCCAAAGAAAGGTGATCCAACTGTGTAAAAAACAATACAGCCAGTGTGAGGGCAGCCACATCTGACTTCCACTAACTCCACACAAAGAAGAGTATCTATTCACAACATCCACAACAAAAAATTCAAATCTCATGAGAGTCATATATGCCTATATGATCCTCACACTGACATATCAATTCTGACATTAACTGTAGTCACACAGAACTCACAGGCAATACTCATGATTTGGAGGTTTATTTCAGAAGTAAACAAGTTATGCTTCAGTTAGATACCTAATTCTTATACTCTGTTTTATCCTTCAGAGTCAAGTCTAAAATACTCAAAAATGCCAAGTGTTCTGAAAACACTTTACATCAATGAAAAGCATTCCTGAATCTTTCAATTTGCAAGTGCTCAAAGAATATTTTATGAAGGATCCCTTTAAAAAAAAACTGATTTGTTCCATTGACTACTGATAAATAATTTTATATACAAATTTTTATTCTTAGCTACTGTTGAGTTGGAACTAACTCTTAGCTGACCCTCCAGTGGGTTTTCAGAGGAAGTAAATTGCATGGGAGGAGATTGACCTTATTTCTGCAGTACAGTTGCTAGTGGATTCAAATCTTGTGCCTTTGGGTTGGCAATGCAGTTCCTTACCCGTAGGCCACCAGAGCTTCCTATATGGAGATTAATAGTGCTAAGTCAAAATCCAAACTACCGGTTTTATACCCCAGGATGATATCCTGACCCTGTTGTTTACAGAGCTGTAAAGCCACCTAACATTTCTATGTTTCAGTTTCCTCATCTGTAAAGGGAGTTCTGGTAGCATAATGACAATAAATTGTGCTGCAATCCTGAAGGGCTGCATTTCGAGGCCACCAGCTGCTCCGTGGAAGAAGGAGGGCAATCTCCTTCTGTAAGATTATCTGTAAAACAGTGATCATCATACTATCAACCTATAGGATACTATAAGGATTGGTTTTCTTATTCAGTATCCTCAACTGGATTCCAACTAACAGAAAACGTAAGTGCAACATAACTGAATACTACTAGATCCTGCTCCAACCTCACAATCATTGATATACTTAAACTATTGTTGCAGCTACAGTATGAATGCATCTCACTGAGGGGTCATACTCTTTTTGGCTGGCCACCTGCTTTATCAAACATGATACTCTTCTCCCGGGACTACTAGGTCCAAAGTATGTGAGCTGAAGACTAGCCATTCTTGTTGCACTTCTTCCAACATTGTTGTTACTGTTGTTGTTGTTATATAATGTTGTGTCATCTGTGACTCATAGTGACTCTATGCAAAACAGCCCTAAACCCTACTGTATTCTGTGTCAATTTTATTGTCTCTGATACACCTACCCCCCATTACCCCAGTCACTGAGTCAATCCATCTCTTCAAGGGTCTTCCTCTCCTGTACTGTCCCTCCATTCTCCCAAGCATGATGTCCCTCTCCAAGGACTGATTCTGTCTTGCATCACGTCCAAATTATGTCTGACAAAGCTTCAAAATCCTTGCCTCCAAGGAGCAGCCTAGCTTCACCCTCTCCAGGATGAACTTGTTTGTTCTCCTAGCAGTCCATGGTATATTCAGTACTCTTCTCCAATAACACCACAGCCCAATGGCATCAATTCTTCTATCATACCTAGTCATTGTCCAGCTTTCTGATGCCTAACAAGTATTTGCAAAGACCATGGTTTGTATCAGGCACACCTTAGTCTCCAGACTGATATCATTGCTCTTCAATATCTGGAGAGATCTTTGACAACAGACTTTCCCAATACAATTCATCTTTTCATTTCCTGGCTGCTGGTATCAAGAGTATTGATTGTAGAGCCAAGCAAACTGAAGCTATCAACAATCTCTTCATCATCTATCATGATGCTGTCAATATGCTCAGTGGTGAGAATCTTTACGTTCTTGATAAGGAGCTTCAATCCATATTGAAGGCTGCAGTTCTTGGCCCTCTGCAGCAAACTCTTCAGGTCCTCCTCAGTTTCAACAAGCAGGGTGGTGCCATCTGCATAACACAATAGTTGATGAGTCTACCACCAATCCTTGTCACCCAGGAGCAGCCTGGTTTCACCCTCTTTAGGACAAACCTTTTTGTTCTTCTGGCAGTCAAATGGTATATTCACTATTCTTCTTCAGCACCACAACTCAGAGGCATAAATTTTCTTTCTAGCATCCTTAGTCATTATCCATCATTATCCAGCTTTTTGAGACATAGCAAATAACTGTGAAGATTTTGGCCTGGACCAGGTGCACCTTAGTCTCCAAACTGATGTTATTGTTCTGCACTACTCTAGAGAGATCCCTGACAACAAATTTTCCAAATGCAATTTGTCTTTTGATTTCCTGGCTGCTGGTATCAAAAGATTGTGGAGCCAAGCAAACTAAAGAGCTGTTAACAATCTCAATCTCTTTGCTATCTAACATGATGCTGCCAATTGGCACAGTATTAAGAATCTTTGTTTTCTTGACGTTGAGCTTCAATCCATATTGAAGACTATAGACTTTGACCTTCTGTAGCAAGTGCTTTAGGTACTCCTCAGTTTTAGCAAACAGGGTTATGCCACCTACCTAATGAGTTTTGTCATCTGCATTATGTGTCTTCCTCCAATCCTAATACCACACTCCTCTGCATATAGATTGAAAAGGTCAAAAGATAGGACACATTCTTGGCATGTATCTTTTCCAATTTTGAACCACGTAGTGTTTTCTTGCTCTGTTTTAACAACTGCTTCCTGGTCCAAGCATAGATTTCACATAAGCAAGATTAAGTGTTCTGGAACTCCCATTTTTTCTTAGAGTCAGCCACAGTTTGTTGTGATCCACAGAGTCAAATGTATTTGCACAGTCAATAAAACACAAATAGACATTCCTCTGGTACTCTCTGCTTTCAGCCGAGATCCACCAAACAACATATAGTATGAAGTCAAATTACATAATTTGCTAAAAAAATGAGGGACTCTCAGCCAATCATGTTGTCAAACTGCTAATAAATGAAGTAACTGTGATTCTCATTAAGGTCCAAGAACTCCATAACTACTTGAAAAACTAATGTTCTAAGATGATTCAGTCTAAATATCACTTTAAACAGGAAATATTTTTTCCTAGAAGAAACAATAAAGACCAAATTTAACCCATAATGATAAACTTTAACTTTACTATAGCAGAGCTGTGATGATCTCTATTTAAAAATAAGATCTTTACTTTATCTTTGGCAATAAATAGGATGACTTCTGCCCCTACAAGAACAATAGAGCAGTTGTTCATGACCCTATGCATGAACTCAATCTTTGAATACTAGAGGAATAAAAAAGAAAAACCTATAACTTTAAAAATGAAAGTATTACTAATACAATGATAATGCTTACAATATTACAAGTACATCTAATTGTCAGAAACAGCCAGGGAGATGATAGGTAGATAGATGATGATAGATAGATAGATAGATAGATAGATAGATAGATAGATAGATAGATCTGCTAGAAGTTATAGTACTGGAATTTCAAATACCAGCAGAAGAATCATCCACAGAATAAAGATTTCAGCAGCACATCCAGACTAAGACGGAGTAAGAAGAAGAAGTCTAGTTATCCACTTCTGTAATAACATGCCCTCAAATATTTTGTGAATATTGGCATAATATTGTTGGCTCTTGTGTAAGAGGATGAACACATCAGGCTGGAAGGCACTCAGAATGCAGAAGCATGTTGGAGATAAAAGGTTGATACAGGATAGGATATGGGTTCAGATCTGTTCATAGGCTCACTGTGTATCATCGTCATCTTGACGGCATTTAACAACATCAACATGTATTGATGAGTGGAAATATATATTGTTGTTATTGTTATGTGCCCTCAAGTCAAATATTATTTATAGCCACCCTATAAACAATGGTTCTGATCCTTGTCTTAAGCCAATCTTAAGCCAATCTCACTGTCTCTTAAACACTTGCTCCAATTCCCCTCCGATAAGCCAACCTCTTAAACCAATCTCATTGTCTCTGACACACTTGACCCCATTGCCACAATCATTCTGTCATTTGTTTCATTCAAGGTCTTCCTCTTCTGTGCTAATTCCTCACCTTTCCAACCACTATGTCCTTCTTCAAGGGTGGTCCCTCCCAGTAACATGCCAATAGAATGTGAGGAGTTTCCCAATCCTTGTTTCCAAGAAACAACAAGATTTCACCCTCTCCAGGATAG
>NW_006399886.1:5294051-5330841 GCF_000299155.1 Elephantulus edwardii | reverse complement strand
GTTGTCAGGGATCTAAAGTCTTGAAGCAAAATTATGTTAGTTTAAAGACTAAGGTGTGTCTGATTCAAGCCATGATCTTTCCAATCACCTACTATGCATGTTTCTGAGACCTGGACAATGAATAAGAATGACAAGAGAATAACTGATGCATTTGTGCTGTGATATTGAAGAAGAGTGTTGAATAAACTCATGGACTGCCAAAAGAAAAAACAGATATGTCTTGGAAAAAGTGTATCCAGAATGTTCCTTGGAGGTAAATATTGTGAAGCTTTATCTCACATGCTTTATACATGTTCTTAGGTGAGACTATTCCTTGGAAAGGGACAGCATGCTTGAAAAAGTGGAGGGTCAATGGAAGATGAGAAGACCTTTAAGGAGAGGAATTGAACCAGGGTCTGCAACAATGAACTCAAATGTGTTGAGGATGATAAGGATGGTGCTAGATAGGACACAGTTCAGATTTTTTTTTCAAAGTTTCACTATGAATTGTACTCAACAGTATTTAATAACAACAGTCACTTAACAGTAGAAATAGCTGTGTTCGTGGGACACACACAAAATATTGTAAAAAAAAATTATCATATGTAAGTGTTCCAGTGTTTTTCTACTCTACATATTTCTAAAGTGTTTTCTACAGCCATTCACTTTTATATAATCATTCATGTGCATTGTTCCATTCATATGCATGTTTATATAATGCTTTCATTGTATAGTGTATTTTATGTCTTTAATTACTATTGATTTTTGCTATTTATTCCTATTCTCATCAACTCCTCATCGCACCTTGCCTATTCCTTCATACTTTCCCATCTGCTCTTTAATCTTTGCTGTTCTAGTGATTTCCTTTCCTTTCTTCCATACTTCTTCTCCCCTTCCTTTTTGAGCAGTTACACCTATCTTTTTCCTATTTCCTAATTCTAATAGTCATATTGTTCTTGTCTTGATCTTTCCCAGGTTGATTCTTCCTTGTCCTAATCATGACAGTTTTCATTGTCTGCACATTCTATTTCTATTCTCCATCTCCCTCATTCCTTCCAACCTCTCAGCTCCCCTTTTATTTTCACAGTAGCAGTCTTAAACAGTATTTTAAGTATGAAAATATTTTTGAGGTGGGATTGTAAAATGTTATAACTACTATGTAACGAACTATGAAACTTCCCAAAAATAGTGAACATAAAAATCACAAATGACACAGCCATTCCACTGTTATGAACACACTCCAAGAAAAGCAGAGCTGAGACACAAATGGATATATTATTATGTTCATTGCAGCATTAGTCACAATACCAAGAAAATGGAAAAAATCCATATGCCTTTCAACAAATAAATGTATAGAGAAATTTAGTATTTCAATGTTCACCTTTCTGAAGAAATACCAAGCTGCTTTCCAGAGTTAGTGCATGAAACATGTTACAATCCCACCAGCAGTGCATGAAAGTTCTAATCTGTCTTTATTGCATCCTGTCCAACATTTATTGTTTGCTGTTGTGTTAAACTTCACTATTGTTACTGTGGTAAATGTTGTTTTGATTTATTTCTTTCTGATTGCTAATGATTAAAAAATTCTCTAACAGGGTAAAAAGTAAGCCTATAGCCTAGGAAAACATATTTGGCAATAATATATTAAACAACCATCTTATATCTAAAATTTCTAGAACATTACAGCGCATCTGAAGGAAAAAGGTTAATAACACAATTACAAAATGGGCAAAATACCTGAGAAAATGCTTCACATATAAGGACAATTGGGTGCCTAACATATAAAAGTGTATATACTTTCAAATTAATGTCTATGGGAAAATGTATAAACACATATAAATGAAAAATGTTACTGAAGTAGATTTTAAATAAATAGACGTATCTTTTAAAAATTGTTCTTTTTTATATAAAAATGTTCTTTTTAAGAAATAATATTTGAAAAATATAGTATTATGTCTTTCTCAGTCCCTTCCAAAGTTTTATCAATATACATGTATTCAGTGAGCTCTGGTGGCCTAGTGGCAAGAAACTGCATCTCTATTCCAGAGGTAAACGGTTCAAATCCACCACATGTTCTTCTGGAGAAAGAGGGGCAATCTCCTCCTCTACCAGTCAGATCCAATTTGATGGTACACACAAACACATGCACAAACACACATACACAAAAAATTAAATATATTCATATATTTGTAGTATGTTGTTATTTGTGTCATCGAGTCACTTGTGACTCATAAAGACCCTATGCCCAACAGCCCTAAACTCTGCTCTCTGTTCTGTGCCAGTCACACTGTCTCTGACACACATACACCCATAACCCCAGTCACTGAATCAATACACCTGATAGAGTGTCTTACTCTCCTTCACTGTCCCTCCACTCTCCTAAGCATGACGTCCTTCTACAAGGACTGGTCCCTCCTTGCAACATGTCCCAAGTGTGTCAGACAAAGCTTCAGAATCCTTGCCTCCTAGGAACAACCTGCTTTAACCCTCTCCAGAATGAACATATTCATTTTCTTAACAGTTCATGGTATATTCAGCACTCTTCTCCAGCACCACAGCTCAAAGGCATCAATTCTCCTTCTATCCTCAGTAGTCCAGCTCTCTGATGCATAGAGAGTGATTGCAAAGACCATAGCCTGTATCAGAAGCACCTTAGGCTCCAGAGAGACACCATTGATCTTCAGTACTTGGGGAAGTCCCTAACAGCAGACTTTCCCATCGCAATGCATCTTTTAATTTCCTGGCTACTGGTGCCAAGAGTGTTGACTGTGAAGCCAAGCAAACTAAAGCTGTGAACAGTCTCAATCTTTTCATCATCCATCCTGATGCTGCCAATTGGCCCAGTGGTGAGAATCTTCATTTTCTTGATATTGAGTCTCAATCTTTATTGAAGGCTGCAGTTCTTGACTTTCTGCAGCAAGCACTTCAGGTCCTCCTCAGGTTCAGCAAGCAGGGTTTTGACATCTGCATATCGCAGATTATTGATGACTCTTCCACCAATCCTGATGCCACACTTCTCCTCATACAGCCCAGCCTCCTGAATAATCTGTTCTAAATATATGTTGAAAGGTATGGAGATAGCACACATCCCTGCCGTACACCCTTTCCAATTTTGAACCATGCAGTGTTTCCTTGCTCTGTTCTGACGACTGCTTCTTGGTCCTAGTATAGGTTTCACATTAGCATGATCAAGTGTTTTGGGCTTCCCATTCTTCTCAGAGTCAGCCAAAGTTTGTTTTGATCCACACAGTGGATCAATGAAACACAGACAGACATTCCTCTGGCACTCCCTGCTTTCAGTCAAGATCCATTTAACAATAGTTATAATATCCCTGGTACCACAACCCCTTCTAAACCAAGCCTGGACTTCTGGCAGTTCTCTGTTGATGTGCTGTTCCAGTCATGTGTGGATAATCTTCAGCAGAATCTTGCTTGCATGTGATATCAATGAGATTGTTCAATAATTTCCACACTCTTTTGCATCACCTTTCTTTGGAATGGGAACAAATACAGATCTCTTTCAGTCAGTTTGCCAAGCGGTTGTCCTCTAGATTTCTTGGCACAACTTAGTGAGCACATCTAGGGCAGCATCTGTTAGTTGAAATATGTCAAGTGGTATACCGTCTATTCTTGGGGCCTTATTTTTTGCCAATTCTTTCAAAAAGTAGCTTGAATTTCATCCTTCATCACCATAGGCTCTTGCTCAAATGAAACTATTTTGTGTCTGCCAATTCCTTTTAGTACAATGACTCTGTATACTCTTTCCATCTTTTAATACTTCCTGGATCATTTAATATTCTGCCTAAGCATCCTTAAGTATATAGCAATTCAAGGTTTGAATTTGTTCTTCATTTCCTTGAGCTTAAGAAATGCTAAGTGAGTTTGATCCTTTTGATTTTTTGAATCCAACTCCTTGCACACTAGAAGATTTCTACCAACTTTTACACTCAGAGATCAATCGAACATGTAATCAAGATGCATTAATAATAATGGGTGACTGGAATGTAAAAGTTGAGAAGAATCAGCAGAAGAAGGATCAGTAGTTGGAAAACATGGACTCAGTAACAGAAATGAAGCTGATTGAATTTTGTAAAATCAATGACTTATTCATTGGAAATATATTTTATAAGAAACATAAACACAGGTTATACACATGGATTTTACCTGATGGTATGCATAAGAATCAGATTGATTACATCTGTGGAAAGAACTATGGAGAAGCTCAATATCATCTGTGAAAGCTAGACTGGGTGTTGATTGTAGAACAGACCCCAACTACTCATATGCAAGTTCAAGCTGAAGCTAAAGAAAATTAAAGCAGATACATGGGAATCAAAATATGACCTAGAGTCTATCCCACTTGAATTTCAGAACCATCTCAGGAACAGATTTGAGGCCTTGAACACCAATGAGTGAAGACAAGATGAGTTGTAGGAGTATATTAAGAGTATCATTCAGGAAGAGTACAAAAGGTCATTACAAAGAGAGAGGAGGAAACAAATACTGAAATGGATATCATTAGAGACTCTGAATATTGAACTAGAGTGCCAAGAAGCCAAGCAGAGGGAAGAAGTCAAGATATTAAAGAGCTGAACAGAAGATTTCAAAAGGCAACATGGGAAGACAAAGTAAAATATTACAAAGAAGTGTTCAAGGTACTGGAGTCAGAAAATTCTTGGTATAATTATAAGAAAAATATACATTTATTGGGTGACCCTGGAGGACATTATGCTGAGTGAAATATCTCAGTCACAATAGGACAAATATTGCATAAGGCCACAGTTGTAAAACAAGACTGACATTGAAGTTGAGGGAAGACAGAGAAGGAGAGGAGGAATGATTTATACTGTATTGAAACAGATGAGGCAGAGAACAGTTTAAAAGTAATATATGATTGGGTATTATTGTCATGATAAGAGTATAGAATGAAGACTGCACAGTAGAGTGGACTTGGGGGGAAGGGATTGCATAAGAATGAAAGAGTTTTTCTTTTACTTTTTAAGGAGAAGAGTGAATTGGAGGGGGCAGGGAAAAAAGTGCAACAATGAATGATTGGGGACCCTAAATCTCTGTAAACGTTCCTTAAAATTATATATATATATAAGTTAAAATATGGTTGTAAAATTATTCGAAGAGAAATATCAGGCAAATAGTAGCAATGATCAGAATTATATAGTGTTATCTATAGCTAAAATTAAAAGTTTAGCAATTTAAATCAAAAATAATTATTCCTTGCTGTATGCATATTCCCCTCAGAGGCAAAGTTTGTAAAACATCATCTTGTTAAAAGATGTCAGTGCTTGGAGAGGAACAAAAAAAAAGGTAAGTGTAAGAGATGTATTGACACAGTGACTGTAACAATAGCCTAAAGTATATTGGAGATGGTGAGGATGAGACCAAATAGGGCAAGGCTCATATTCATTGTTTATAGGGTCACTATGAGCTGCAGTCTACTCAATGTCACATAACAACAACAACAAATGCCTATGACAAGTTGGAAAGGAATGCCATCTCCATCAGGCTCTAAGTGAGAAAATTAAGTTTCCTCATACAGGATATCACTGATTAGCAGAAAAGAGTTGACAAGCAGACTTTGTCATCACAAATAATACAGGTCACTTCTGCTCACATTTCATTAGCCAAAGCAAATCATGAGGTGACTAAAAAATATAGGTGAGAAGCATCTATGGTTCAAGTACACAATTCTTTTTTAGTGAATGATAGGAAAAAGAGAGATGAGTTACACCATTATGAATATAAATTCCTCAGACATATGATTTATATTTTCCACAAAGCATGAAGTTGTTGTTGTTGTTAGGTGTCATTAAGTTGAGTCCAACCCATCACAGCTCTATCAACAACTGATCTGAACCCTGGGTTCAGAAACATGAAGAACAGTCTTTAAATTTATGATTTATGGGCTATTTAAGGAAAGTGTGCTCTTTTAATGTTAGCAGTCCATGGTAAAGTCTACTAACATCCTTCTTTTCTTCCATCATTTCTATCAATAACAAGTATATACATCTTTTGTTTTACTTCTAGAAATAAAATTAATATGATCTTGCTATTACCTCATGAGATTTTATAGTAAGAAAGTAAAGGAAACAAACAGCAGAAAACAACCTTGTCAGTATAAGAGAATATGTCTCTGCTTCATACCAAAATAAGGAGATGAAATTAGACATCTAAATAGCAAAATCTTCTTTTATTTATTAAATTATAGTCCTAACTTTCCCCTCCAGAAAAATAAAAAGCAAATAAAGAATCAACAACAAAAACCCCACTATGAACATTTCTCAACACATAGAGACTGTCATATACTTGAACATAGTGTAAAGTGTGACCAAGAACCACTTTAGAGAAGGGCCGATGAAAAAGACCATGTAAAAAAGTTGGTAAAGTAGAAGTTATAAAGTACTCTAAAAGCCTGTCCTAATTATTGCTTATACTTTCTGCTCCCCAAAGAATTTGAGGCTATAAAAGAGACACCGAAAATGTGTGCACTCCATTAGCCAATATTTGTTTCTATTCACCCTTAAAAAATATATGTGTACTAAAGTAGATCTATTCCCAAAATGGTTCAATTATTTCAACAAAAGCAAAGATAACTCAAGATAGTAATAGTGAAAATGCAAATTTGCTGCAAAGTATATATAAATGCTTGCAATCTAGTATCTCACTACAAGTTGCAACTTAAAATCTGGACATTGAATTGGTGCACAACAAAATTTCTATACCCAAACTACACTTCTATTTAAGTTTACTTATTTACATGCTAAATATAAAGAGCACCAATAACTTAGGGATTCTTCCTGTATTCCTTGATTTGACCTCAAAAAAGCCCCCTCAAAATTGCTAACTATGTCATATGGTCAAGCACTATCACCACATTGAGTATCTCTTGAGGCATAATCAGCTGGAAAGTTGTCAGAGAATCTACAACATTCTATTAATAATCCTGGCTGGCACTATTTTTCCACTCAGTTGAAGCAATGAGGCATTAAAGGTAAACTACACACTTACACTATGCAATCCATATACCATCCTCCCTATTCTTTGTCCTTCACATGGTCTGGCAGCATCCTGCCACTTGTGTTATGTAAACTGGTATTAATTATTTTATTGCTTCAATAAACAAATCTATTGGCTCAGGCAGCTTCTATTTATAATAGTTATGAAAACATCATGTGTGTTTTAGATAAAGATGCTTAGATTTGTGTTTCCCTTGTGATAATCGTGCTTTTGATAGTTTTTTGTTATGGTCTTGTGTGGAATTAACTAAATTTATTTTGGTAATGAAACCAAGTAGGTTGAGGTCTTAGAACACTGACTCTAGCAGCCATCGCTCATAGAGTTAACATCTACAGCTTATCCTATTAATTTTTAGAGAACTTTTTAAAAGGAATGCAACACTCTGCTAGTGAAGCTGTGTATCTTTAGGACAAAAAAGTCTGGAGAGATCTTTCCTAAGCATAAATTTAGTTAAACCAATCCTGACAAGAGCTTTGGTGGTATAATGGTGGTGGTATAATGGTAAGGAATTGTGCTGCCAACCTAAAGACATGATGTTCTAGTATAATACCTGCTTTGTGGGAGGAAGATGAGAAATCTCCCCTGTCATTTACTGCCTCAGAAAACTCACTGGAGAGTCAGCTATGGGTTGGCTCTGACTTATCAGTACACTACAACAATCCTGACAAAGGGAGCTCAGCTGGCCTAGAAGTAGGATCTGCACTGCCAACCCAAAGGCACATGGTTCAAATACACTCAGCTGCTCTGAGGGAGAAAGATGGTCAAATTCCTCCCAATTCCTGCAGTTTCTGAAAACCTACAAAAGACTCAGCTCTGAGACACTTAACAACAATAAACAATACCAACACAATAGGCATGTACTTCAGGAAAATTGGTTTGTTTTGTTTTTTGACAGTTAAACAACAGTTTTATATATGTCTCTAGGAAACCACAATAGCTAAGGTTCTTAATAAATTTGGTGACATTATTCAATGTTTTGTGTCTTTCTTTGTTACATTTTTAAACTCAAAAGGGAAATTAAATAAATTTAATTAGACCACCGAGCATTAAAAATTGCAGTTAACAGACTTTTAAGGGGAAAAAAACCTATCTCCAACCCCATGCCTTGGTAAACAACATCAAAATGATGTTCTATTTTTATTGTGTGAAGTCTAATTACATTTTTCTCCATTGCACCAGAGAAAATGTGATTAATTTTAGCATATTAATTTCAATTAAAAGTTGTATTATTTGATTCTATTACTGAGGAAGGGGTTAGAAGAAGTCATAAGCAGATCTTTGTTGCTACTGGATATTCTTGCTGGTTGATTATTCTTTTGTTTGATTAAAAAAAAAATCAAAACCATCCTTTAAATTGGAGAGGTTTTTCTAATTGGAGCAATATGGCCAGAAATATGTTTTCCTAAATATGTTTTTCAAAGAAGCAAACAACCATTTCACATAGAGTTTCCTGTATCCTCAAATGATCATGAAATGTAAGAATAAAGCAGCAAGGCTATTAGTGAAGATAAATGAAGGACGTTGGAGGGATATAATAATTATTACATGAAACAGCACTGATTCCGGGCAGAGTTCCAAATGAATAGCCCAAAATGTAGTCAGGACATGTTATTTCCCAGTGTGTGAAACTATGGATCATATTATGTGATTGGATAAGAAAATAACATCCATATTGATCATGTTATAAAAACTTTGCATCCATCTCATGCTTTCTTTTGGTAAAGTAAATACATTCATTCATATTGTAGGAAAAAGGTTTTACAATTTTTTAAAATATATAAATGTCAAACTTTTTCCCGTAATACATAATTGTGCTGAAAAAAATGAAGGGTTCCCCCCTTCAAGTCTGAATTAATGACATATGTCTTTACGGCAGCAAAATTGCAAGATTAGTTCTTTTATTACCAATAATAAAGTTACAATAGTTAGCATTTATTGAACACTTAACATAAACCAGGCTTATGTTTCATATCTTACATGCACTGTCTCATTTAATATTTGTGATAACTGATGAAACATTATAATTTTCATAACCATAACCACTTTATTGAGGTATAAATTGAATTTAACAAACTATTTAAAGTATACAGTGTAATAAATTTTAATCTATGTTTATACCTATGAAATCATCACCACATATAAATTTTAAAAAACAGTCATTCCTAAGAGCTTCCCAGTGCTTATTTGTAATCCATGCCTTCTTTCCCAACCGGTACTTTACCTCCCTTCTGCCCCACATGTAGTCAGTGACCTACTTCCTGTCACTGTGGATTATAACCTAGAGGAACTGAAGGTTGGAATGTAAAATGGGCCACTGACTTTGGAAAAGTTTACCTTTTTCTTTAAAAAAAAAAGCCCAATGACTTTGGCAAATTTTGTCATTTTCAACCTCTACCCATATTGATTATATAATCTAGCTAATCTACTCCTAAATATTTATCCAAGGTAAATAAAAGCATAAGTTCTTAGAAAGACTTGGAAATAAATTCTCATACTACCTTTCTTTATGTTTATTTTTATACTGGTTCCTATCATTGTTTTCTTTTATACAAAGTTTGTATTCACTGTTTTTCATACCAGATATTTTTTAAATTTTGTTATTATTATTATTATTTGTGTGTGTGTGTGTGTGTGTGTGTGTGTACCGAAAATCAGATTTGACTGGTACAGGAGGAGATTGTCCCTCCTCCAGAAAAGCATCTGGTGGATTTGAACCGCTCACCTCTGGGATTGCAGTGCACCTTCTTGCCACAAGGCTCCCAGAGCTCGCTGATACCAGATTTTTTTCTATGTCCTTTACCCACTCCTCCAATTGTTTGACACTATGATTATTCCCGCCCCCGCCCATTCTTACTCCTCTGCTCCCACCTTCCCCTCCTTGGATCCTCATACACTTTCTGTAATAACAGTCTTCCTCAGTATTTTTCCTTATAAGAGTGAATTCATTCACTTGCAATAATGCTCTCTATTACTTCCCATGTTAGGTTGTGATTTACAGAATCATTGTCCCTGCATCCTTCATAGTATTTCATTGTGTGAATGTACAATGATTTATCAATCCATTTGATTGTAGTTGGACATTTAGGCTGTCTCCATATTCTTGGGATGGTAAATAATGCTGCTATGAGCATAGGTATTTAAGTCTCTATTTGTGCCTCTGTCCTCATTTTCTTGGGGTATGTTGCAAGCAGTGGAATAGCTGGATCATTTGGAATTTCTGTGTCCAGCTTTCTGAGGAAATGCCAAACTGCCTTCCAGAGTGGTTGTACTATTCTACAATCCCACCAACAGTGTATAAAAGTTCCTATGTCTCCACGTCTTCTCCAACATTTATTACTTGCTGTCCTGTTTCACTTTGCCACTGTTATTGGGGTGAGATAGTATCTCACTGTGATTTTGATTTGCATATTTCTACTCTATTGCCAGTGATTTTGAATATTTCTTTGTCTGTTGGCCATTTGAATATCTTCCTCTGTGGAAATTCTTTCCATGTCTTTTGCCCATTTTGTAATCGTGTTATCAGTCTTTTTTTTGTGGAGGCCCTGTAGGATTCTATAAACTTTCGATGAGATCCTTGTCTGAAATGGTATTGTCAAATATTTCCCCCCATATCATATGGATAAAGAATATTGTTTCTGAATTCTGAGATTAGAATACACCTTAAAATATTATAGATAAAATTTAGCTTTGATTTAGCTGCTAAATCAGATGTATAATGTAGAAAAAGAGAAAGATCAATAATATATCTTAGACATTAAACCTGCACCACTGGAAGATCAGAATTGTCATGAAGGTAAATCTTCAGACTTGGCAAGGAGATGGTTAAAGGTTTTGAGATCTGTTATCTTTAAGATTAATCTTTGGGATGTTGAGACCTTGAATAGTACAAATGGTCAATGTATCATTGGCTAATTGAAAGGTTAATGGTTCAAGTATATCAAGAGTTTTAAAAGAAAAGCTTGAAGAACTTTGGAAAATCCCGAAGTCAGTCATCACAAACCTTATGAAGCACAGTTAGGTTCTAACACAATTGACTTGATATAAAGGGGATTTAACTGGTGTACAAATGGAGATGCCAAGGAGGATGTAGTATATGAATCCAGAATTCAAGTGAGAGGTAAGGTACAGAGATAAAAATCTGAGAAGATATGCTAAAAAATGCATTAAGTGGAACTAGCAAGAGAAACAAGTAGCTGAAGTGCTGGTTATCCTCTGATGATATTTCTGAGAGACAAGAACAAGTCATAAAAATTGAGAATAAAAAGTTGAACATAAAGAGAAAAAAGTCAGGAGAGTGTAGTATGCTGTATATCTATTATTTTTAAGTTTCCAAAAGGAGAAATAGCACATTTTTGCAAACATTGCTGATAAATCTAAAAATATGAGGAAAGAGGATTGACTATTTGAGAGGCAACATGGAGGTCAAGATTGACTATGCTAACACACTTATTAATGTAAATTAAATAAATGCAGAGTAAATAAAATGTGAATAGAGGAGTTTCAGGAAGGATAAATTTTTCTATGTGATTTGCTGTGGAGAAATGTAAATAAATGGAGTGGTAAAATATGCAGGATCAACAGAGATTACAGGTTATTTTTGTTTTTGTTAAGGTTTAGAATGTTTTGCTTTGTAATTTAGACTGTAAATGCAACTTACTACCTCTGATAGTGTCATATGTACTTGATGTATGTATAGGCAAATTTGAGTCAGTGTATTTTTCAATATCTTTAAAATTTTTTCTAGTTTATTTTTCTACTAGTTTATTTACAAAATTAGAAGAAATTTTTTAAAGTATCTTTATAATTTAAAGTGATTTTAAAGGCACAGATATTTACAAAGATAATACAGAGAGATTGTTTATAACCTTCTCCTCGATTAATAGTTAGGCATTGAACTACAAAGATTCATGGTTCAAATCCATTAACTTCATGTCAGAAAGATAGTCAAACTCTTCTCATGCAATTTACAGCCTCTGAAAACCCTCTGGAAGGTCAACTATCACTCTATTATGACTCGATGGCAAGTAATAATAAATTAAAATTTCATCCCAAAGATTACATGCTATATAACTATCATACAATATAAAAACCAAGAAAATGGCATTAATTATATATATATATACATAGTTCTACATGATTTTGTCACTGTGTTCTCCTCCTGTGTGATTAACTGCCTAACCCTCTGGAGAGTCAGCTATGGATCGGTTCTAACTCTTTGGTAAAACAACAACATATTCATGTAAGTACCAATACTCTCAAGATACTGAACTATTACTTCACCACAAAAATATCCCTTGTAAATCCCCAGTACAGTTACATCTTTCCTTCTTGCCGGTGATCCTATCATGTGAAAAACATTAATTTTTTTTCTCCATCAGTATAACTTCAGAGTGTTTTCATAAATGTGATCATACATTATATGACATTTTGGGATTAGTCCTTTTCACTGAATATCATATCTCTGAGATCTATCCAAGTTGTTTCTGTTTTTAGATATAGTTGAGTCAATTCCAACTCAAATCTGGACTGATTTTACAGCATTCTCACTACTTTTGTCATGGTCAAGCCCATTGTTGTAATCACTAGGTCAATCTATTTCATTAAGGGCCTTCTCTTTCCCTTGCACCTCCACTTTTTTTACTATATCAATATTTTTTTCCTATTTTTCCTCTATGATTAATATTCCATGTTAAGAACTTGTCATATTCTTTTTAATCATTTGCCTATTGTTAAAACTTTTTAAAGTGTATATATGTTGGTAGAAATAATTTAGTAAAAGAAGAAAAGTTAATGATGCCTTAGACTGAGAAACTGGTCAGCTAAGGTTCTAAGTAAATACATAAAATACAAAGTGAATTGTTGACCTTGGGATCATGAGCAGTCATTCAAGCTAGAACGTTTGAAGTAAGAGCCTGTAGTAAAAATAAAAGTGAAAAATGTGTTGCTATAAGCTCTTTCCTGATTCATGAGGAAAAGTACTGAATATCCCATGGATGGCCAAAAGAACAAACAAGTCTTTTTTGGAGGAAGTACAAGCAGGGAGCATCTAACCTCTACAGGAGGCAAGGATGATGAAACTTCATATCACATATGTCAAGCATGTTGTTAGGAGGGACCAGACCTTGGAAAAAGACATCCTGCTAGGGAAAGTAGTATGCCAGAGAGAGGAAGACCCGCAACAAGATGGATTAACACAGTGACTGAGACAATGGGTTCAAGTATATCAGAGACCATGAGGATGATGGTGGATAGGGCATTGTTCATATCTTTTGTTTACAAGGTTGTTATGAGTCATTCTCAACTCAACGGTACCTACAAACAACAACGTTCATGGTTATTTCTATTTTTTAGTTTGAGTAGAAAATGATTATTCAGTAATCATCTAGGTTGGTGGAAAGTGAACAGATCCAGATACTTAGAATATTATGCCGTAGCAACAAGGACCCACAAAGCTAGTATTTTTTAACTTAGAATTAGTCAGGAGGGCTGTTTGTTCTTCTACAGCCTAATTCAGCTACATGATGAAGGGGCAGAGAAAGCAGTAGGAATAATGATTCAAGATAAGCAGAGGATAAACCAAAAATAGGAATAAGACTGAACAACTAGTTTGGAAAAATGTTATTTGTTTTCAAAAATATTAGGCATATTGTAATGAATAGCTGCTTTACAAATGCAAGCAACTTAAAAATAGTGGCTCTATACCATGCATTGTAAACAGAAAATGTAATTCTTTTTACCTTCACCATTAACCAATAGACTGAAAATCCCATTGAGGCTACAATCAATAGTGCTTTTGCCTCTGCTGTGGTGCAGATATTTACAACTTCAGGCTGTCCTTTCTCCATGGAGAATATGACATACTTTCAGGTCAGGTCTCCGTTACTGGCATGTCAATTTCTCCAACCATTTTAATATCTGCATGTTTTTACCTCTCCTTGATAAGACCCTCACAACTTTACTCAGTGCTGCATTTTGACCTGTTAGATATGAACTACATATCAGGGAAAGGGAAGGTTGGGTAAAGCCTTGTACAGAAATTTTCATTTTCTTGATTGACTTCCATGGCTGAGATATAAAAACAGATGCTTTGCAACTTCTCCCATCCAATGAATTTGATGCATAATACCTTAGTCACGTTCTTTTTAAACAGGTTAGGTCTCTTAAGGTCAAAAACAAGAGCACATGCAATAACTCAGTGTTGAATGTCTGTATCAGCCATGCTGTCTGTGATCACATAAAGCATGTTGCCACTTGGCTAAGTACAAATATAACATATCTAGTAGCTTTGATGAAATGATATTTTCCTCCATCATGTTGGTACAGAGCCCTTTCAGGTTTGATATATCTGCTGGCACCAGCTCTCAGAAAATGTGGAAAACATACGTCATTTCATCAGCACCTCTTCTTTTTAACAGGCTGGCAGCTACATGTGTTTAAAATCAATGTCGCTTGTTTAAAATAAATTTCTACCTTTTAGTTTAGTTATAGGTAACTATGACTCTTCAAAATAGAAAGCCAAAACTGAAGTATGTTGAGACAGGTCAATTTGATTTATTTTAACTAACATTCTTGTGTGGGTTATGTATGTATGTATATCTCTCTTTCTTCAATTCAATGCCCCACCTTTGCTGGAAAATAAACAAGAGTCACAACACCCATTTGGTTCAGGTCACAGTACTTCATTATCCAAGGAACATGAAAGACAAATGTTTTAAATTCTCTCACTAGCCGAGGTCAGGAGAATGGCAGAGTCAAATCTGTGATTTTCATTTGGGGCCCTCATTCTGCCCTACCTAATTAACTCCAAAAATGTCTCCAAATAATTGCATAGTTCGACACAGAACTTAAAACGCTCATTCCACAGATATCAACATGTTTACTTTCACCTTTAAACAACAAAGACTGCAAATATGACCTTTCATTGACCCGACAGATCCATTTTAAAAGACCTAAAGTAAAACTGACTGAGCAATGCAACATGCAACTTTGTAAGGCTATAAAGGGGTGGGGGCGGGGGGAAGGACAAGCTAGTCAAGCAGTAGCAGCCTTTAAGGGAAACACGTCCCCACAGAGAACATGTCACAAAGCCCTTTTTCTTGCTTTCTGCTTTTGTAACTTATGAACAGAAATGTTTGCCCGGGGCTCATTGACTCACTGACCTTAGAGGATTTGGGGAGAGTGTGAGTGATTGAGATGGGCAGGTGCTCCTCAGGCTACAGGGCCACTTGATCCTCACAAGTATAATGCAAAGAAGGAATTAGGTTTCTAACTTTTTCACTGCTCTTTGGCACCTTTTCATTTCCATTTACCCTTCATTCCATTCCACCACCTCTCAGTCATACAACCCCATATATTTCCCCATTCAATGCTGTGTTTGTTTCCTAGGCCTGCCATGACAATTTATCAAAAGCTGGATTACTTAAAAATAAAAAAAATTGTATTCTCTCTCAGTTCTGGAGGTTAGAAATTTAAAAGTAAGTTTTCAGTATGGCCATGTTCACTCTAAAGCTGCTGTTGTTATCTTATTACTTGCCATTGAGTTGAATCCAACTCATAGAGAGCCTATGTACAAACCACTCCGAACCATTCTCTAGCTTGAGCCAACCTCACTGTCTCTAACAGACCAAACTTCATCACCTGCATCACTGAGGCAATCCATTTCATTCAGGTTCTGCCTCTCTTATGCTATCTCTCTACCCTTGCAAGCATGATGTCCTTCTCCAAGGACTGGTCCTTTCTGGAAACATACTCAAAATATGTTAGAAAAGAGCCTCAAAGCTCTATCTCCAAGAAGCAGCCTGGTTTCACTCTCTCCAGAATGAAACTGTTTTTTTCTCTTAGCAGTCCATGGCACATCCAATACTCTTCCCCAGCATCACAACTCCAAAGCATTGATTCTTCTTCTATCATCCTTAGTCATTGTCCAGCTCTCTGATGCATAGCAAGTAATTGCAATGACCATGACCTGGAGCAGGTGCACCTTAGTCTGTATACTGACATCATTGCTCTTCAGTATTCTGGAGAGTACTCCCTGACAACAGATTTTTCCCAGTGCAATTAATTGTCTTTTGATTTCCTGGCTGTTTGTACCTAGAGTGTTGGTTTGGGGGCCAAGCAAGCTGAAGCTATTAACAATCTCAGTCTCTTCACCATCTATCATGATACTGTCAATTGGAACATTGGTGAAAATCCTTGTTTTATTCATATTGAGCTTCAATCCATATCGAAGATATGTTGAGCTTCAATCCATATTGAAGACTTTAATCCTTGACCTTCTCCAATAAATGCCTCAGGTCCTCCTCAGTTTTGGCAAACAAGGTTATATCATTTGTAAAACACAGGTTATTGATAAATCTTCCTCCAATCCTGATGCCACATTCTTCCTCATAGAGCCCAGCCTCCTGGATGATCTGTTGCACATATAGATTGAAAAGGTATGGAAATAAGGCATCCTTGGCATATACCCTTCCCAATTTTGAAACATACTGCTTCCTTGTTATGTCCTGACCACTGCCTACTGGTTTCACTTAAGCACAATCAGGTGTTCTGATTCCCATTCTTTTCAGAGCCAGCCAGAGTTTGTTGTGAGAAGAGTATGTTGTTGGGTTTTGGGGTTTTCTTTTAGCTTCTTCCTAATTTTGGTGGTTGCCAGCAAACTTTGTCATTCTATGCTTCGAAGGTACATCATTTTAACTTCTGTCCCCATCCTCAAATGACCAACTTTACACTATGCATGGCAGTGAGTCTCTACGGGTCTTCAAATCATCTATCAGCAAATAAAGACATCTGACATTAGATTTAGGGCCCTTATCAAGCATAATTCCACATTAACTTGATTGTACCTGCAAATGCTCTGTCTCTTAATAAAGTCACATTTCATACATAACAAAATAAGATTTTAGAACTTCAAACTCCTTTTGTTGAGTAGAAGGGATACAAACTTACACTGCCCCACAATATTCAGTACCTTAATTTTGCCCATTTTATTATTCCATTTCTTAGCTTACTAAAAATCTCTATTTAGAACATGTCTACAGATTGTTCTTAATCTATCTGATAGCATCTGGTTGATGAGTCTCATCCTAAATGTAACCTTTCTCAATCTCTGGTTTCCAAATGAAATGCTAACAAATCACAGCTATTATAATAGTTATTATAGTAGTTATTATAAGTACAACAGAGAGATGGACAGTGACAAAGGATAATAGAACAAGAATTGATGCCTTTGAGTTGGGGTGCTGAGGAAGGGTATTGAACATATCATGCGCTGTCAAGAGAATAAACAAGTCTGTCCTGAAATGGTGAAACCGGGTTGCTCCTTGAAGGCAAGGATTTTGAAGCTGCATCTGATATACTTTGTGCATGTGTCCGAGAAGGTCACTATGTCCTTCAAGAAGGACATTGTATTTGGAAGAATGAAAGGTCAGCACAGAATAGGAAGACCCAGGTGAGATGGATTAACACAGTGATTGGGATATTGTGGTTAGGTGTGTCATAAACAATAAGATTGGCTCAAAATAGGGAAGAATCTAGAGCTACTATTTTCAGGATGTCTAAGAATCATGTTTGACTCACCAGAACATAACCACAGCATCAACAACTCTTTATATTTATTTGTTCATGACTATTCAGAAATAAAGTTTATTTTAGTCATCATTGTTTCAATATCATTCCTAGATCTGCCATAGTGTCAACGCTGTCCTTTATAAATAGCATTCAATTTTAATAGAGTTTTATTTCAGAATATCTATTATGTAAAATATAAGAATTCTGGTGGCTCAGTGGTAAGGAATTGCACTGACAACACAAAGCTCCATGATTTAGATCCATCAGCTGCACCACAGAAGAAAGATAGGCAATCTCTGGTGTGAATTAGTGTATCTGAAAACCCATTAGAAGATCTGCTTTGAGTAGGTTTTGACTAGACAACATACAACATTACGTATAATACTACCTTACTTAAGCAATAGTTCATCTCAGTGACTTAAATCCTGCTCAGCTTTCTCAGCACTGTGCCACAACCTTGACATGCATATCATATTTAACCATTAACATCGCAAAAGAAATACGTTGTATTCTATACATTTTATGGAGAAGAAAACAGAATATAGAAAGATTACATGATGTCAAAGCTGCTATCCATAGGGTCACTATGGCAAGTAACAAGTAACAAAACCAGTAACAGGTAACAAGTTTCCTCACAATATTTTGAAATGTCAGTGATAACACTGAAAGCATGTTGTGGTCATGGACCTTTGGATTGAATCTGACCTATAAGAATCCTATAACAAGGCGAACTTCTCTGTAGGGTTTCCTTGGCTGTCATTTTCAATGCAGCAATTTCTGGAACTTTTGTCCTATGGAGCTGCTGGTGAGTTCAGATCATGAATTTTCTTAGTCACCCAGCTCTTGACCACAAGCTTTGCAAAAGAAGGATGGACAATCTCCTCCTGTGCAATTTATAACAACACAGTACTTATGCTAACAGACCTATAGAATCTCATCATTACTTAAGAGATGTGGTTTATATAAGAATTTTAAAGATATCTTTGCCTGTATTTTAACTCTTTCATATATGCTATACTATATCATCCATGCATGAATTTCAGGAAATGCAGAACTATAAGAAAGTCATAACGAATCTAGCATCTATAAGAATATGAGCAAGAAAATTCTTAAAACAGAAGGCAGAAAGTTAATGCCAACATAAATTGTTAATCCTGTCTGAACTTAGGCCAGGATGATATAGTGGTTATATATTTGAGTTTTAACATAAATTCGCCTATCTTATACTTTTGACTCAACTTCCTCATCAAGAAAATGAATATAACAACCTCACCTCATCGTATTGCTGTGATACTTCAATTTTATATTTAAAGTAGTGAGTAGTGTCTGACCCAAAATGTTCAATAATGGTTGACATCATTGTGATTGTTTCAATTAAATGCTATCTTCATTGTTAGCTTAAGTTGCCACTCTAAGATCAGAAATTTCACCTTCCCTGTGGAATTTTAATTGCTAGATCCCATCTATAGGGTGTTTGCTGCATGCTGTCTAGTTGGAAGTGGTTCATAGCTGACCCTCCAGCAGGTTTTCAGAGGCAGTAAATAACATGGGAAGAGGGAAAAGATTGCCCATCCAGCTCCGTCAGAGCAGCTGGTGAATTTGAGCAATGTGCCTTCCACATTACAGTATAGCTTCTTACCACAAGAACACCAGAGATCCCTTATGGGTAAGAAGTGAATTAATATAGCTCCCCGACAATCAGGCTCCATCAACACTTCATTTCCCTTCTATGTGAGAAAGACTCTGTAATAGATTATTTTCTCACTTCCTATTTACCAAGATTGGGAAGGGAAAAAAAAATTCTATACTCTGAAAAGTCTCATTTGATGATATGTAGTAAGATTTTCATTTAAATAAATTTAGTCAAATTTACAGTACACAATCATCATAAAAGCTTTAAATTTCCTTTTTTTCTTTGTGTGAGATGATTTTAAAGACATGCTACAAGCCTCCTTAAAATAAGCAATAATGTTCCAATCTTATTACACGCTACCTGACAATTCACTCCCCTAGGAATATAATTTTTTTATAATCCTAATTATCACTTGGAAACATTTTTGACAATTATGTTTAGAATAATTTGCTCTACCACACCTTGTTTAGACCACAGATTCAACTCTGCTGACTAACTAAACCACTGCAAATGTATCTAAAACAAGTTTGCAAATTACCTCCATGGGAATATTCAGAATCACTTTGTGTGGTGAATACAAACATTAATCTGGATTCTTAACAATTGCTTGGGTGTTAATTGGCACTTAGACAACATACATTGAAGAAAACGGCATGACACAATTTAATATGAATATAAATTCTGCAATAACTACTTCATATGGTTCATATTTCTGTACAGAATGGTGTTAATGATTGAAAACTATCATTCTGAATTCTATTCATGAAATTAAAAGCAAACTAATAATAAATCATGAATTTGAGAGTCTGCTATTAGTTTTAAGAATTCTTTCCTTATATGAAAAAAATGATAAATAATAATTTTACTATTGAAGTGATGCTGGGGGGGAAAGCATTTTATTAATTTTTAAAGCTTTTAAAGTGGATGGCATAATTAAATTCAAAGCTTGAACATTTTTAACCTCAAATATAGAATGCATTCAAGGTGAGTATTAAAAAATGTTGTGGGATATTCTTGTATACAAAAGAGTTTATTTTTAAGCTACTTTAGTATATACAAAGAATACAAAAGATAATATTTGAACAAAGCGTGGATTAGAATGTAAATGAGTACATTTGTGTAAGTAAAGGAAAATAGTATTGGAAAATGTCAATGCCTGAATGAAATTTCCTCAAAATGACTGAAACCATTATGTCCTTCATGATTTAGTCATTTGTTCGTTCATTCATTAACTTGACTTTTAACAGTTTTTTATCATATTATATGCAAGTTTCAACTCCAGGAATAGAAAACAAACACGAAATTTAAAAAAAGAAAAATTAAAGTCCTTAGAGAGTTTCGAGTTGAGATAGTTAAACAAGCAATATATGTAGACTCTTGCCTAGAGATAATTTACATTGAATAAATAAAGCATTAGAGTGGAATAGAAAATATTGAGAATGGACTTGAAATTTTAAATAAGAAGATCAAGCCAAGTATTTCTGTGAAGGTGGCTTTTCAACAAGGATCTAAAGGTAATTACAGGTCAGGCCTCCCACAAACTTTGGGAAATAAAGTTCTAGGAGGAAGAATATGAGGACAATCTCAGAGGTAAAAGACTATATAAACTTCTAGAGAGAATATTCTAAATGGCAGAGTGGCTTCTATGATACAAGAGAGTAAAAGAAAAATGGAAGTTGTGAACAAAGATGGTATGGAAACCAGGACCTTTTAAGACCCTAACAGCCATTATAAGGACGTTTTCATTAATATTGATTATAGTACAGTATTCTCAAATATTTTATTGTATCTAGAGATACATTTTAATCTCTTTGGTTTTCTATGCTTTTGAAATAATATTAATTTAGTAATCTGCAAACTTATGATTGAACTTCAATCCTTTTTTTGCAGTTGTTTATTTTCAGTAATAATGCTTAAATAAACTTAGTTTTAAAAACTAATACATTTTAAGTTATGAAAGGAATTTTCAGAAAAGTAGTTTTGTTTTATTAGTTTTAATAACTTACCAATGATACAAATAATGCAATTTCATGGTAAAATCAACATCAGCTCTTTTGATTAAGTTCTATTGAGATGATACACTCAAAAGAGACAATTGCCAACTCTGGATTTTAAAAGGGAATTCATATTGCTATTTTGGGTCTATTTTATTACAGGGTAGGAGAATGTATGAATTGGAGCAAAAACCAAGTATAACACATTAAAGATAAAAGTTATTCAATCAAATCTGTTTTTCCTTGGCAGATAATATTGGAGAAAGAGAAAAGTCCATATTCTGAGGTCTCCAGTTTACAGTACCTTAATCTATACTGTACACTTAAAAATGTACTAATTTTTAAAAGCTCAAATAAATAGATCTAACAGAACTTCTAAAAATCTAAATTATATTATTTTAATCATAATTTCTTTGAAAATTCATTTTTAAATTTTTTGCTATGTCTCATAAAGTGAAGTAGAACTCAATTTATTTTCCTTTTTAGAACATGGCTAATAAAATACCTAATCCCCTCTGAACTCTAGTTTTTATTTGGCATTTGGTGAAAAAAAATAATAATACATTTGAAAACTAACACTTCTCAAAGATAAAACATAATTTGAAAGTAAAAACAATAAAATAAATCAATTCCTTCTCATCTTCCAAATTAGAGTAGTAATTATACTAGAGTTGTCTGTGAATAGGAGGGTAATGACAATTACATGTATAGTACTGGAAGGTAGTCAGTAAACTGTGATATTTTATTAATGCTAACTATGGAAAAAAAGGGGACAGGAAAGAAAAGACAAGGATTAAGAAGGGGGGAAGAAAAACAAAAGGAGAGACCATAGTGGTTGACATTAAACTACATACAGATAAAACAGATTAAAGCAAAACAAATTCCATGCTACTGAGCTGATTCCAATTCAAATAGACCCCATATTTACATAGTCGTTCTCCACAGGCTTTTTTTATTATATTTTTTTAATGGGGCTCTTTTGGCCTATCGGATAAGGTGTTGTACTGCCAAACCAAAGGCAAGAATCCACCAGTTACTCCGCTGAAGAAAGATGAGAAATAATTTCCTATGCAATTTACGTCCTCTGAAAGATCAGCTAAGAGTTAGTTCTGACTTGATGCCAATGAACAACAATATTTACTGAAGTTTCTAAGTAGTTTTGAACCACCAAACATCTGTTTAGTAATCCAGAGTTATTCAGGAACTATAATAATTAAGATAAAAAAGTAATGGTTTGGGATCAATTCCAATTTATAGAGATTCATGATAATACTATAGAACATAGCAGAATTATCTCAGAACGTTCACTAAGGTTGTAATCCTTATGGAAGCAGATGATGTTGTTGTTGTAGTTGTACACCGTCAAGTCACTGACCCATAGCTGAATCTTCGGCAGGTTTTCAGAGGCAGTTAATCACATGGGAGGAGATTGTTCATCCTTCTCCCGTGGAGCAGCTGGTGACCTCCAACTGCTCGCTTTAGGGACTGAAGTGCAGCTTTTTGCCAATAGGCCACCAGAAGCAAATAGTCCCATCTCTTTACAGTAGAGAAGCTCTTGGATTCAAGCAGCTCATTTTTTGGTTAGCAGCTGAGCACTTAACCACTGTGTCACCAGGGCGGTTTCCTTAAAGGCAAAGATCACTATTGTCAAGTCAATTTTTATAATCATGACCACTGATTAAACAGAAGAACTGATGGAAGTATGGTCCTTTCTCAAAAAGTTGGAAATAGAAATACTTTTTGACCTAGCAAAACTACTCCTTAGAATATACCCTAAAGAAAACAGAGCTGCCACCTAACAGATCCACACCCATGTTTATTGCTACACTGTTCACAATAGCAAAGAGATGGAAGCAACCCAAATGCCCATCAACAAATTAATGGATAGAGAAGCTGTGATATATTCATATAATGGAGTATTATGCAGCACTGAAAAACAAGGAACTCATAAAATATGATACAAAATAGATGACATTGAAGACATTATATTGAGTGAAATATCTCATTCACAAAAACACTGTATTGAATCAAATGAGGGAAGGAATGGTTTAAAAGGTATATTGTTGTTGTTGTTGTTATGTGCCAAAGAGTCGCTTATGACTCATAGTGACCCTAAGTACAGCAGCCCTAAACTCTGCTCTGTCCTGTGCCAGTCGCACTGTTTCTGACACACCCATCCCGATTACCCCAGTCACTGAATCAATCCATCTCATAGAGGACCTTCCCCTCCTGTGCTGTCCCTCCACCCTCCCAAGCATGATGTCCTTCTCCAAGGACCAGTCTCTCCTTACAACATGTCCAGAGTATGTTAGATGGAGCCTCAGAATCCTTGCCTCCAAGGAACCACCCGGTTTAACCCTTTCCAGGACAAATCTGTTTGTTTTCCTAGCAGTCCATGGTATTCTCAATACTCTTCTCCAGCACCACAGCTCAAAGGCCTCAATTCTCATTCTATCCTCACTGGTCATTGTCCAACTCTCTGATACATAACAAGTGATAGCAAAGACCATGGCCTGTATCAGACATACCTTAGTCTCCAGAGAGACACCATTGCTCCTAAGTACTTTGGAGAGGTCCCTAACAGCAGACTTTCCCATGAAATTGAAAGGCACATTGCCATGGGAAAATGAATATATGATTAGGTATTATTTGCATGACAAAAGTCCAGAATCAGAGGTGCATAGCAAAATGGACTAGGGGGTTGGGGAAACTGTACAATAATGAATAAAATTTTTTGAGAGAAAAATAAACTGGGGGTAAGGAGGAAATTGTGCAACATTGAATGAGTAGAAATCTAGGTTTTCTGTAAATTTTCATTAAAATCACACGAAAAATTATATATTAAAAAAAGAAATGTTATGTTGAAGGATTTGAACCAATAAACTTTCAATTAGGAGTCTGACACATAATATGCTAGCACAGAAAAAAATAAAGACAAAGAAGATTCAAAGGGAAATAGGCAAATGGCAGATTACTGAAAATAATGGGTGCCAACAAGTTTGTTCTCAGCTTTTGCAAGTTAATATACTGACAGACCTTCAATAAATAAGAAAAAAATATGAAAATGGTCAGAAATCTTGGGTCCATTTTCTGAACAGGTGGATAAACAGACCAGTCATGAAATAGACTATTTAGTTGATTTTCTTTATTTTCAAAATAATTAAAAAGATACCAGTCTATAAATATCTGTCAACAGATTATGTTCTAACTTTTTTTTTTGTCAGTAAAAATATTTACATGGACAAGCAGGTAAATAAAAGATGACTTAACTTAGGAAAATCTGCTGTCAGGGACCTTTCCAGAGTGCTGAAGAGCAAGGATATCAATGTAAATGATAAGGTGCATCAGATCCAGACCATGGTCTTCACAATTACTTGCTATGCATCAGAGAGCTGGACAATGACTAAGAGTTACAGAAGAATAATTGATGCCTTTGAATTGTGATGCTGGAGTAAAGTCTTGAACACACCATATACTGCCAAGAAAGCAAATAGGTCTGTCTTAGAGAGGGAAAAACCAAGTTTCTCCTTTGAGGCTAGGATTTTGAAGATTCATTTCACATACTTTGAGTATATTGCACGAGGGATCAGTCCTTGGAAAGAGATATAATATTCAGAAGGGTGGAAGGACAGTGCAAGAGAAGAAGACTCTCCAATGAGGGATTTGATTCGGTGGCCGGGGTGATGAAGGCAGGTGTGTCAGAGACAATAAGATTGGTAGGGCCGCTATGAGTTGCAAGTGACTCAATGGCACATAATAATAACAACAGTGTGTGCCATTCAATATTCCCATAGAATCCTTCATAATTGCGAATTGAACCTTGATTTTTTTTATAGTCCTTTTACCTTGAAAAATACTGAGCATGTTCTTACTTGTTTTCTAATTCCAGGGCTTTATATATTTCATTATATTTTACCTTCTTTTCTTGAACTGACCTGTGGAATCTTTGACTCTAACTTATTTCTATTCTTTTTTACTTTAATTTCTATATGTTCTATAGCAAATAGTCTTTTCTTTTTAATGGCCTTTATCATGTGTAAGTACTTGAAATCCTTCTTCAACTCATCTGGTCTTTTCTTCATATGTTTCGGTCTTTTCTTTCTTCCCTTGTATTCAAAATGACCTTTTGCTTTCTTCATGAATGATATCCTTGAGGTCATCTCCTAACTCATCTGGTCTTCAGTCATTAGTATTCAATGCATCAAGTCTAATCTCAAGGTGGACTCTACACTCATTTTACCAATATATTTCCAATAAAAGATGATTTGAGAAACATTATATGACAAAATATTTCAAAGATGTTTCTGTTATTAGTCATCAAGGTGGAATTTTAAGATGAGTTAAAAAAAGAAAATCTGACAAATATATTTTTTATTCAAAATACAATATAAGGTAATATAATTAAGAAAAATCTATCCGAACTAGAAAGCACAATCTGGTTGGCTTCTTTTAGGTGACTCATTTTCCTTATCCTAAAGAAAAGGAAAGAAAAAGCAACAAGCCATAGCATCAACATCAGGCAGAGACAATAATAAGAAAATTGAAAAATTAGCAACTCAGCAAACGTCTTGGTTTTCATGTTACATGCTAGGAAAGAAGGACAGTATCTCCATTTATTTTAATTATGCTATGGTCTCAAAAACAAGAATGAGATAGATCTCTAAATAGCAAATCAACATCAATTATACCTTTGGCTAAATTAAATTATAATAAATATTCAGGTTGTTTATGCTTTCATTTAAGTGTTTAAAAACCTCACTGATTTGCAAATATTAACTAAATTTAAAATGTGAGTTTAGCATTGTATTAAGTTTCACTGTAGGAGAGTCGAGGAGTTGTCTTTTCATGTATGAAGTTTGCTAATCAGGGAGGAGTGATAGGGAATGGCAAGGGACACACTGACAAAGGAGATTAATCAGAACTGGCTTTGACAAGCACTGTGGCAACTGGACAATTAAAACAGACATTGGGAGGGAAAGAAGAACGTACTGGGGAGGAGGGTGGAGAAAACAATGCAACAATGAATGAATGAAACCCCAAAATCTCTGTAAATGGTCATTAAAACTAATAAAATTTAATAATAAAGAAATAATAATAAAAAGGTGATTCAACAGAATTAATAAATGATCAAACATCATTAATATCATACACAAGTAATATCTTTTTGAAGACTATTCAAAACCAGCTAGAGCAGTATATTGACAGGGAACATTCAAAAATGCAAGCTGGATACGCAAGAAGCTATGGAACAAGAAATAGGATTATAGATGGTAGATAGATCTTGACTGAAAGCAGACAATACTATGAAAATGTTTACCTGTGTTGTATTGATTATTGCAGAGGCATTAGACTGTGTCAACAATAAAAATCTAAAGATAACTTTTAAAAGATTTGGAATTTCGCAACATTTAATTGTGCTTATGGAAAACATGTACATAGAACAAGAAGTTATATCTTCTCACCATACCTTTTTAATAGGTGGGGGGGGAAGCATTCCAGAAGCTAGATTATGTGAAAAAGCATATGATACCACATTTGGAAGAAGACTCATCCACAATCTACATTCTGTAAATGACAAATACTGCTTGAAGAAAATGAAGATTTGAAGCAAATCTTGAAGCAACTTGAAGAAATGAAGATTAAAGACTACAGCCTTCATTATAAAATACACCTCAACAGCAAAATAAATAAATATAATCTTCAGTACTTGACCACTGGGCAAAATTGTGAAAAGTGGAAAAACACTTGAAGTCGTCCAAGATTTTATTTCACTTGTAACGACAATAAACACTTACAGTAGCAACAGCCAAGAAATCAAAAGATGTGCTGCACTGGAAAAAACAGCTGTCAAGGATCTCTTTAAAATGTTAAAAATGAAAGAATGTCAGTTTAAATATGGAGGTGAGAGACCCAAGCCATAATGTTTTTAATTTCTTCACATGTATGTGAAAGTAAAACAATGAATAAAGAAGATCAAAGAAGTATAAATGCCTTTGAACTGTGCTGTTGGTGAAGAGAATAGGTTACACTCTAAGGCTCTGGTGGCCAAGTGGCAAGAAGCTATGCTGCAATCCCCAAATGAAGCAGTTCTAATCCACCAGCTGCTCTGAAGAAGAAGGATGTACAATCTCCTCCCATGCAATTACTGCTTCTGAAAACCTTCTGATTGTCAGTTACGGATCAGTTCCAACTTGTAAACAACGTGGAGTGTAAAAAAAAAAAAGGCCAGGAAGGAAATGTGCAACAATGAATGAATGGAAATCCAAGTTCTTTATAAACTTACAATAAATTTCAATTAAAAATAAACAAAATCAAACAAGAGGCAAGGATGGTGAAACTCACATACTTTGGGCATATTATTAGGAGGAAAGCATACCAGGATTGGAAAAGTCAGTCAGGGAAGGAGAGGAAGATTCTCCTTAAAAGGAATTGCCACAAAGGCTTGAGCATGACAGAGATTGTGAGGATGGCACACAAACTAGACATTTCCTATGTGTTGTTCTTAGGGTTTAGTCAGAATTAACTGGCACCTAAGAACAAAAGTAGCACTTTCAAACTTAGAAATACAGTTTTGCCTGTATGACATTTACAGTCGAGCCGGCTTAAAAAAGGAAACATCATATCCCACCAGAAACACTAGAAAAGCCACTCTTGTCATCATAGAATCCATTATATACACTGTACTTAAGGTGATCTTTTCAATGACAATATATAATTATGGCATCATTTTCTCCAAACCTGTGCTTCATAAAGACTGAAAAATGTTAACTGAGTTTCTAGTTTTCTTAAATGAAAACATTAAAATCTTTGCCAGAACTTCCAGTACTCTCCATGGGCCATCCCTAGGAATGTCCCATGGTAGTCTGCATAGCGCTCACTTCACTCTGCTTCAGCTACTCGCCATACTTCTTCTAGCCATAGTGTGTTGGGACATGGTGTTTTTCTGTCATTTAAATCCTTACTTTAGATCTTTTCATAGTTGGCATTGTTCTGTGTCTCTGTTAAATCAAATTTTCTATTCTAAGATCCCAAACCATCATGAACTTAGAGCATAGTAGGTTAGGGACAGTTTTTCATGTTCTTCTAATTTTGTATCTATTTCCCTTATTGATTATGAACCCCCAAAAGAAAAAAGTCATCCTCACACTTCTTCATCTTGATGCAAATACCGAAGAACTTGGATCCTGTAAGTTTTCAATCAGTATTTGTCAGATGACTATTACTGTTAAAGGAACTGAAAGTGAATGCAACAACATGTTTATAGATTTTATGTAATTAACTGTCTTCAGTATATGCATTATTTGTTTGTCTTGGTTTTGTTTCTTTGGTTTTGAGTGTATAAATCTGTAATATCTTACAGTAATGAAAGAAATGGCTATTAATACCCATATTATAATGATGTGGTGATTTTGTTTTTTTCAATTAATACAAAAATAAGAGTTAATTCTTTTTCACAGATGGGTTTTCCATGAGTTAGAAACCACTCATTGTTAACTAGCAACAACTGTAAGCACAATGTTGCTGGTTCAGAAAACATAATTGGTATTGCAGAGTACTCTGATATAAGTAATACTATCCAAATATCTTACTCCTGGAATTTATAATAAATATTTACAAATACAAAAGATGAAAGAATTTAATAGTATGTTATATATTTAAAACATTAAGACATTGAATTCAGAATTTACAGGCTAAATAACTCAAGGACATGAATTCACACTTTTACATTGAAAGAAATATAAACTACAATACTTCAGAGAATTTATTTGGCTCTGACCCATTTCTGGCAGATCTACTTTTTTGCTTGCTGTGGTCACAAACTTAATAAGAAGCATGACTGCATTTTACAGCCATCCTAAAGATTATATCAAGAATTTAAAAATTGAGGGAAACAAACTTCATCAAACATCCAAAGATTGTCGTGGAAGAAGGATCATTAACTTAGGTATCTAAACATCCAGATAAAAATCACAACTGACTTGTAAGTTACTAGAGTTCGCTTATTTAAAAAAATAATAATAATCAGAGACCTTGGTTTTTAGTTTTATTTTGTGTATTTGTTTTTATTTTTTTAAAAAAAGGTTCCTGATGATGAAAACAACAGGAGGCAAATATCATTGCCCACTAAGTAAAAGTCAATTAATTCTCTGCTTACCTCATCTCTCCTTTAACCAACCCAAATTAAGCCCACAGGAAGAATGATGAATGATTTAATGATCACGAATCATACAAGTAGACAGGAATATAATCATATAGTCAGCATTTTTCATTTTAGAAGCCATATGCTTATCTCCACAGAGTAGAATTTTTAGATTAGTGGCATTTTTTAATTTAGTGTCTATCATTAGGAGATAAGACTACTACCAACTGTTTGAATGAAATAAGAGTTTTCCTAAAAGAATCCATTGAAAGGAAGTGAATAAGACAGATTGATGATAACTGCTACTGCTACTTTTTTTTATCCTTACTCTCTATTTTTCTTCCAAGTTAGAGAGACTTTTGAACAAGGTTTTAATATCTTTTCTTACATGTCTATTATGTGTTATAGCTTAAATATTTTTCCTTAAAATTATTGCTTGAGAAATATTTAAAATGTTTAATACTTTAAAAACTTTAAATATGACTGTTTAATATGATCTACTATAATTGCAGCTCTAGTGGCATAGTGGTAAGAAATTGTGCTACAAAAGGCATATGGTTCAAATCTACCGTGGAAGCAGAAATATGGGCAATCTTCTTCTGTGCTATTTCACTGTCTCTGACCACCCAGAGGAGGGTCAGCCATGAGTCAGCTCCAACTCAACAGCACAGAACAACAACTATAATTGAGTGGACTATAAAATTTAGTCTAACTACAGTTTTATGAACTGTGTTGAAACTTAAGCCACTCAATTCTAATGTGGAGTGCAAAATGGATCTACACATATAATGACAAGTGTATAACTTTTTAATACTAAGAATGTCTCTATTGGATAATATAGTTGGTGAGAAATTTCATCCCTCTTCTGTTTCTTAATTCTAAGATTCTGATAATTAGGATCAGGTTTCCCATGGCATAAAGTAAACTCATCAAAAAGTAGTCAAGCTCTCTATGGTTTGACACACTGTTGCTCAACCTGTAAATCCTCACGGCTTCATCACATGCATGAAGGAGCAAAGAAAACAGATGAAAGCAAAGCCAGGCTCTTTTTTAAGGACAACTCTTGGAATTAATATATAGCACATATATTTATTCCAAACTTCTTGCAACTCATGTTTTATTCCATATCCTTTGCTAAAATCACAATTTAAAGGTTCCAATTTTCATTGCCAAAATTTCACATGCCTATTTAGTGTTTGAATGTTCCATGGTTGTGATTAGGTACACCTTAGTCCTCAAGGTGATAGTTTTGCTTTTCAGTACTATAAAGAGCTACTTTCATCACACTTTCCCAATGAAATACATGGTTTGATTTCTTGGGTACTGCTTCAACATGTGTTGATCTAAAAATACAGCTAGAATGCTATTTAGAAAGGAAGATGGTCAGACTCCACCTCACATGCTTTTGACATCAGGAAGAACCAGCCTTTGGAGGACATAATCATTGGTAAAATAAAGTATCATCAAAAAAAAGAGGAAACCATTCAACAAGGTGATTGACACAGTGGCTACAGAAATGGCCTCAAATACAGCAACAGGTATGAGGATGATGCAGGATGGAGCAGAGTTTAGCTCTGCTGTACTTCGTCTGACATACTTTGGACATGTTGTAAGGAGAGATAGGTCTTTAGAGAGGGACACCATGCTGGGTAGAGTAGAGGGACAGCGCAGGAGGGGAAGACCCTCTATGAGGTGGATTGATTCAGTGACTGGGGTAATCGGGATGGGTGTGTCAGAGGCAATGTGATTGGCACAGGATAGAGCAGGGTTTAGGGCTGTTGTACATAGGGTTGCTATGAGTCGCAAACGACTCGACGGCACATAGCAACAACAACATACATGTGATCTTTATGAATGAGAGACAACTTGTCCAAAACTAACAACATTGACCAAAACCTCCATATAGGACATATTTAGTTACAAAGAAAGCTGAGTTGGGTTCTGCCCCACTACCATGATCATGCACACAACCAAAAACTCAAGACTATTGGTAGGAAATAGTCTTCTCCACAATGATTTTATGCAAGTGGAATTATCTTTCTAAACAGCAAATTTCTTTTTAACAGTATTTATACTCTCTATTTACTTGCTATACATCATAGAGCTAGACAATGACTAAGGATGACAGAAGAAGAATTGATGCCTTTGAGTTGTGGTTCTGGAGAAGAGTCTTGAACATATAATGGACAGCGAAGAAAACAAATAGGTCTGTCTTGGAGCGGGTGAAACCAAGTTTCTCCTTGTAGGCTAGAATTTTGAGGCTCTGTCTCACATACATTGGGCATGTGGCCAGGAGATACTGATCCTTGTAGAAGGACATCATGCTCTGAAGGATAGAGGGACAGCTCAGGAGAGGAAGATCTCCAATGAGATGGATTGATACAGTAACTAGGGAAATGGAAGTAGGTATGTTGGAGTAAGTGAGACTGGCTCAGGACAGGGCAGGCTTCAGGGCTGTTGTACATAGGTTTGCTATGAGTTGTAGGTGACTTGACAGCACATAACAACAACAACCTTATCAGAATGTAATGATGACTAAATGACACACTGTTTGAAAATGTTAGTCACATGTATAAACAACCTGTATGCATTTAAATTCTTTGTAGACACAGGTTACTGTTTGTTTATAAGAAAAAGCAAAATACTGTTACTATGTGGTCAATGCTCTAATTTATTCCTCTTGCCCAAGTCAAACAACTGAGCTAGGCACAAGAGACTAGATGAGAGGATGGTGCCCAAGCAACTAAGGTAGCACAATGTATAGCAATTCCAGGGTTATTTGGAAGAGCCAACATTAGTACACAAAGCATAAGAGCATATAGATTGAAAGTAAAGATCTAGAGTGTAATTGTTATTGTTGATTGCCTTCGAGTCAAGCACAACCTATAGCGACCATATGAACAAAAGGCCTGAAGTTCCAGTTCATAGAGTTGCCGGAAGCAAGTTGTTTAGGAAGTGGATGCCACTCCTGTTAAGGCAAAGCTCAATTGGAGTGTTAGGCTGGGAAAAAATTCAAAGAGGCAGAAGTGAAGGTAAAAAGCAAAGATAGATATATTGGAATAGATTTGTCCATAAAATGGACAGGCCAATCTCCCCAGAAAAAAAGTAATGGAGGAGGGCAATTGTTGCCCAGGTGAAGGTGTATATAACACTTCCTCTTCTGGGCGTGCCTTAGAATCAAGAAGATAGGGTAAATAGAAGTTTATGGCTGGGAAAAATGAGCTATCCAAACAAGGAAGCAGGTACTGACATATGTGGAATTAGTACTTCAGATTCTTGAGTAACAGACTTGAGTAAGAATCACCTACCAAACATTGGACTCCTCCTAATACCACCTCCTTGGCCCAGACTCTAGTTCTAAGGCATGCCCACTGGGCTGATTGGCAGCATCATGATAGATGGTGAAGAGATTAAGATTGTTGACAGCTTCACTTTGCTTGGCTCCACAATCAACACTCTTAGTATCAGCAGCCAAGAAATTAAAAGACAATTTCATTGGCAAAGTCTGTTATCAGAGACCTCTCCAAGGTACTGAGGAGCAATGATGTCTGCCTGAAGACCACAGTGAGCCTGATACAGGCCATGGTCTTTGCAATCATTTGTTAGGCATCAGAGAGGTGGACAATGACTAGGGATGATAGAGTGAGAATTGATGCTTTTGAGCTTTGATGCTGGAGAAGAGTATTGAATATACCATGGACAGCTTGAAGAACAAACATGTTCATCCTAAAGATAGTGAAGCCAGGTTGCTCTTTGAATTTTGAAGCTTTATCAGACATACTTCGGACATGTTGCAAGGATGGACCAGTCATAGGAGAGGGACATCAATCTTGGGAGGGTGGAGGGATAGTGCAGGAGAGAAATACCCTTGATGAGATAGATTGATTCAGTCACTGGGGTAACAGGGATAGGCGTATTGGAGACAATAAGATTGGCAAGGGATAGAGCTGCGTTTAGGGCTGTTGTGCCATAGGGTCGTCATGAGTCGCAAGTGACTCAATGGCACATAACAACAATGACAACAACAGGAGTGACTGGAGCCCACCCTGTCTGATTGTTCTTCTCTGATTCAAAACCACACAAAAAATTCACAGGAGGGAGTCTCTTCATTCTATCCAAATCCTGTATAGATTTCATGTGTGCATTTCTTATCAGTTTTATTAAGAGAAGTACGGTTTTTAACAGTAATGAAAACTTCATAAAAATATTACCTTTTACTTTTTATCTAGAGTAATATAACAGACAAGACTGCTATTTAAAAATTAGGAAAGTCCCCATGCTTATGATGGGACAAGTGGGAAGCTCTAAATATAATAAAGAGAAATCAGTGCCTACCAAGTTAAGCTTTGAATTCTTTTAAGTAAACATAGAGGAGAAAGTTGGACCGTTTGTCCTCAAAGAAACTATCTTTGAACATTGAAGTTCTTCAGCAGATCCAAAGGAAGACTATTGCTGACAATTGGTAAAAGCGACACAATGAACCAGTTGTCAGACGTGCCCGCTGAATGCCAATTTGTCAAATGAAACCCTTTGAACAACCAGAGGATGCTTTAAAAGAAGCTGCTGATTCACAATGAATAACTTCACTTTGCTGTGTTTTCTGCTCTTGTATAGATCATCATTACTATTTTTACTTTCTATTTTCAGCGGAACTTTGAGTTAACCTTTTGTTCCATCTGTAGCCCGCGTTCTAAAGCAGCACCACCTCCTTTTCATTATTCCTTTCAAAAGCACTGAAATTTGAAAAATGTGCCATTTCCCTCCCTCACTCTGTGGAGGAGTAGCAGAGCCAGCTTTTCAAGCATGAAGAGTCCTAATAATCAAAGGAACATGAAGACTAAAATGAGTATGCAAAGCGGGTAGTTCCCAAAGCCCAAGCAGGTATGATTGGAGAGCAACAAAAATCTTCTTGCCATATCAAACTTTATTCTTAGCTGCCTGCCATATCACCTGGAACCCCACACTGCGACTTACTGAAGATTTTAAGCCTCTAATAAAAATTAAAAATATTCCCATGGAGTTATTCACTAAATCACTACCAATGAAAATTGTCTCAGTTCACACTGATTTTTCAGATTATCCCCAACTGAGAAAACAGTGCTCCTGATTTCTTAGCAAAAGATAATGTTAATAGAGAGAAGTTAGAGACCAGGGAGACAGCTCCCAATCTTTTCCTGCATGATGACTCTATTAATATCAAATGATTTGTCCATATGTTAATATATATTTGGTATGTTGGATAGTCTAAGTATCTTACTGAGAAGCTAAAAGGTACCTTTGCTCCAAATTCCCTAATGTCTTAAATACGTGTATTTTTTTTGTTCATAATCAAAATAACATTTTATTATGTCTAAAATATGCTATAGTTAGATACTGTTGAGTTCATTCTGATTCAAATGACAGTAGAACTGCCCAGGAGGTTCTTGGCTATGATAATTTTTTAATTGTTGTTTTTAGTTAAAGAATAAAGGAAGATTCAATTTTTATTCATTCATCAATACACGTTTCTCCTTCCTGGTCCCCAATTGATTCTGTAGTACATATCTTGTTCCAGATTGCTAATTGTCCTACACATAATGTCTAATCATCTTTTCCTTTCAGATATTACTTCCCTTCATCTATTCCAGTGTAGTGTTCATTATCTCTCCATTCTTTTCCTGTTCTCCCCCTCCACCTCGTGTCCATCCTATTTTTATAGCATCGTCTTACACAGCTTTTGGTCCTTTTCTGATAGAGATATTTCACTTGGCATAGTGTCTTCCAGACTCATCCATGTTTTACAAGCTTTTTTCTAAAAAAAATACTGTTTTAAGTTCCATTGTGTACTAGAGTTTTACTATTCTTAAATTTATTGACAGGTACTTGAGCTACTTCCATCTTTTTGCTATTGTGAATCATGTTGCAACAAACATGGATGTGTATATGTCAGTTTGTGTCATAGCTCTGGTTTATTTAGGGCACATTCCCAGTAGTGGAGTTGATTTAATGGCACTTAACAAACAAAATTTTTATCCATGCCTGACAAAATATTCAGAGCAAGTATTCAAAATTCCTAAGAATAAGAGCTTATCATTTCAGCACAGTGTAGTTCTTAGTAGTGGGAGTTGTACCTATGTTAATATGTACCTATGCAGGCCTGGGCAGTGTTACAGCTAAAGTCTCTTTTCATTAGTTGTCAGGAGGTGATATGCAAGCACTAAACAGAGACTGTGATGGAACAATACTAGAAATAATATTGTCACCCTCCAAGCTTTACTCATTGGATCTACTAATTAAAAACAAAAAGAAAACTTTTTCATAGAGTAGACACATAGTGAACCTCCATCAGTTTTCCAAGTTTGTAAATCCTTTGGGAAGGAAACTGCACATCTTTATTCTGAGGAGCTTATGATAGATTTAAATGGGTACAAAAGAAAATCCTTCCTTGTGCAGAAGGATGGCAGGGGGCAAGGGGACTTAAATATAGGGTTGCACAATTTGATGGGTAGAGAGAGGAATCGGTAAAGTATAGGGGAAAGGTCCAGGGTGAAAAACAATATATATGAACTCTATGAACTTTGTATGTAAACCAGAATAAAATAATTTTTACAAAAAGGTCCCATAAAGATCTTTACGTTAGCAGCCAATAGGCAATGTCCTACACCACAGAATCTTTAAAAGAAAGTAGAGAATTGAACCAATGAAGTAGGAATGTTTTGACAATTTACCCACATTGTAGGATTTTTCTACCTAAGTTTGGACATTCTAGATGATGTATTAAAAAGAAAAGTTCAGAGGCCTTGCAGAATCCATGGAATATGCAAACAACCAGCAAACTCAATTATTAAGTGAAGAATTTGAGGCTACAGTACACTCAGGGGTGACTAAATAAAAGTCTGTTGATCATCTTCTGATAAATGAGCTATTTAAAACTCTTTGGAGCTCTATTCTGGCACATATGAGGGGTCCATGAGTCAAAACTCATACCACAGCAGCTAGTAGTTTGAAAGATAATTAATCTCATCTTCAGGTGAGGAAACTGAAGCCAAAATTATTGGCAAATCTTTGCCTTATAAATATAGCAGTGACCAGGGTGAGACAAACTCCCAGGATCTTCTTCCAGTGAAATAGTACTTACTTTCATAAGATGTAAGCCATAAAACAGATTCAAATGAAATGTTTGTGAATGTATTGTTACAGACTAAAAGTGGTTCTAATCCCATAAATTTCCTTAAGAAAAAAAAAAGAAGTACATTAGAAGTGATATATGATTGAGTATTATGGTTAGCACAGGAATCCAGGATTAAGGTTGCATAGAGAAGTGTACTCGGGGTGGGGAGTGTGGGGGAAGCGATGTGGGAATTGTATACTAATAAAGGAATTTTTTTTTCTTTTTTCTTTTTCTCTTCGGAGGGGGAAGCGAGCTGGTGGGGAGGGGTGGGCAGGGAGAAAAGTGCGGCAATGAAT
>NW_006399886.1:5289046-5293951 GCF_000299155.1 Elephantulus edwardii | reverse complement strand
ATAATTAAAAAAATAACTATCTGCTCCTATAAGGGTTATCTAGTCGCATTGATCTGAGGGATTTACATTGGGTTTCTAAGTTCTAAATCTTTACAGGAGGAGACTATCCATCCATCTCCCTTGCAACAAGTAGTAGATTTGAACTGCTGATCTTTTGACTAGCAGCTTGATACAGGATAGATTATTGTAAAAAAAAAAAAACAAGGACTACATGGGAACAGCCATATCTGACCCTTACCCATTCCACAAAATGGAACTGTCCCCTTCAATTACATCAACCACACAAAGCCAATTCCCATGAGGTCAGGCATGTCTCTCCCTCTCTCTCCCTTCCTCCTACTCATCCCAATACCAATCTTACTGGTGCTCTGCTAAGTACGGAATCTATTGTAATAGCTCATGAACCACACAGAACTATATAAGGTAAGGGGGATAAAAGCTATTATTTGAGTTGTCAGGAAGATATGAATTCTTTCAGGACATTTTCCAAAATATGCTCACAGGGACCTCAGCCTTGCAGCTTCAGGTCAGAGTCACAAAATTCTCAGTGCTGCAAATATATGTCCCTCCCAGCCTCCAACAAGCTTTAGCAAAGGTCTTTAGCTCTTTTTCAGTGAAGTAACAGTATAAAGGTCAGCTCTATCTCACATTAGGTCCTTGATTCTCTGCTTCAGTTGCTATCTGCTCTCTTGTAGGTCTGGTTGGTGCAAAACTCTCTGATCCTAGAGGATATGCTGTTTTTTTCTTGTTTCTTCTTTGCTAGTTGTGATATTCTTAAATCTGCTGCTGAATCTGCTCAATTTCGTGGTTAGCATAGTCAATCCTTTTGTGGAAAGTTTAACATGCCCTACTCACATCTTCCCGTCCATCATTGGCTAGGGAGGGCATTTTGAACAATAAACCCTAAATACCACAACCATACTATCAATGTTTCTTCTGTAAACATTGAGTCAGTCATTCTTGTTGAGTTGGAAATGATTGGTAACTGATTCTCTGAATGCTTTTCCCATGAGAGAAGGTTGTCCAGTTTTGGGTTTGGGGTTGGGTTGTTTGGTGGTTGTTTTTTTTTTGTTGTTGTTGTTGTTGTTTGTTTTGTTTTGTTTTGTTTTTTCCCTTCTCAGAGCAGCCAGTGGATTAGAACTACCAGATAGGAGTTGCATTTTGAGTTCTCTCTAAGGGCTTTGCCACCAGAACACCTTTTCCTACAGTCTTTCTAAAGCCTAGAAAACCCTATGGCACACTTTTACTCAGTCGTATAGAATTACTAAAACCTGAAATACTCTTAACTACATAAATATTCCAATAGAGTCTTTCATAAAAATTTTCATCACAGATACAGAATTAAATATAAGAAGTACCTAGTTCCATTTGTGCCATAAATTGTATGTGCTTCAGCATGTCATCATACTCTGACTCATATTTTTTTCTTTTTTTAAAAAATGTGAATTAATTAAATTATTTAAACTCCATTAAGTTTTAGAGAAATTCTAAAAAATGAAAAATATTGTCCCAAACTCATCTGGGTTGTGATCATCTTCCAATTTTAAAATAACAGAAAAAATTATCTACATACTTTTCTCTGAAAGAAAATACATATATCTAATCAAAATAGTATTTTTTCCAAGATTTAGTCATTGTGATTTGCCCTAATACCTTCAAGGAAGGCTATGTTGAGAATGAAATTGTGTTATTAGAGTTGAAATTAAGTTTCTTAGAGTTGAATTATCAATATCTTGTCACTAATCACCAGAGAGCAATGGCATTACAAAGATTTTATGTTTTAAGTCTTTGACAATTACAGAATAATTAGTAAGACACTAACTCAACAGTCCAGAAGAATGAGTTGCATTATTTTTACAGTAGAGCAGTAATAAAGTTAAATTTATTTTAATAATTTTAAATAGTACAATGATAAGAAATATGACATTCTCTTGATGAGTATCTAAGGCTATATGTACTTTCTTGTAAAAAGAAGGTTACAGAGATGAGGCATGAGAGTATGGTTTTTACCCTTAATATTCCATATTGTCATATATTTTACCCTCCTGGATAACTATTTTTAATTTCCTTTTTATTGCTCAAGTATAGTTTACTTAAGTAAAGGAAATTAAAGGAAAAAGGAAAGTAAAGGGCATAGGAAATTATAATTAACTACATCTATAAACTCCATTTGACAGGAAAAAGAAATAAACTAACCTTCAGCCCTAAGGCTATTTCTATTTAAAACTATTGCAAACTGGTGAAAAAAATTAATCAAGCAGTACTTTTTGCGATTAATTATCTATTATTTTTACTGATGTCCCTTCCCCTGAGAATTGGTTGTTTATCCTTTCATGGAGTTAGTGCTTAGGAGAAGATAAATGAATGTCCTAATCAGAAAATCAAGTTTAAGTTTGTTTAGATAACAGTAACACAAATATCCTTCTCCTATTTATTTAATCTCCAAACACTCATTGGATGTATACGAGTCTTTAAAAAATGTTCTGTATAAAGCTTAAACCTTTTTCAATAAATCATCGTAAAGTTCACTGTGTCCCTATGGTTTACTAATTTTCAACAAAACAAAATAAGCACATACTGACTATGTAAAATCATGGAGGAAAGTGGTAGTGACTTCTATGAATGTGGAATTAATCTTTTATATTGATAATATACAATCACAGAGGTCAGGTCTTTGTAGGACAGAGTTGAGTGAGACAAAAAGTGAGAGGAATAATAATAATAATAATATTAATAATAATACTAAAGAGCAAAAAATTATTTTTCTGATCCACATATATAAAACTCAAGGCACTATTACATGGGAAGATTGATAATTTTATTGTATATTGACCTAATGGTTTATATAGAGGCAAAATTGATTTTGTTGATAAGAATTTTTAAAGGCAGAAAAAAGAAGTCGTAACAATAAGAATCCTGAAGTTACTGACATGTAAGCATTTTGTATATTTAGTTATTGCTCAAAATTTTAAAGATAACAACAAAACAATCCAGACTTGAGTATTAAAAAGAGTATTCTTTCTCTTTTTGAAATGGTATATTACTTTTACATTTGATAAATGAATCAATTGTTGTTGTTGAGTACTGTAGAGTCGGAACTGACCCATAGGTGAACCTCCTGGGAGTTTTCACAGGGGAGGAGATTTCCCGTCAGGGGAGGAGTTTTCCCATCCTTCTCCTGCATATAAATCAGTTACAAAACTTTAATTACTGTCAATAAAACTCAGCTCATATTTTGGAGAGTTATTTGGAAAAAGTGAAGACTCTCAAAATCCATGCCTTGAAATCCAAGTCTAGAAAATCAGGCTTGGAAAAATAAAACTAAAAATAGTTAACATAATAAAAAATATTATTCTTAACAATTAGAAGAAATATTTAAAAAATAAGAAGAAGAAATATATTTTCAGGACATGAGCACTTCAAGACATGGTATTATAAGTCAAGCCATGACCCTTAACTTGTCTGGTCACAAGTGGACGCGAATGTTCCCTTCTACTTTGAAGAATTTATTATAACTACTTCTTTATTGCTTGTGTCTTACTCATGAAAGTGTAAATGTGCTAGGTGGAAGTACCCAATGTAGTACTGCTGTTTCTATGTACCTCAGAGTCAGTTCTCCAGTTGACTGTCAGAGGTAATAAATATGTTGGAGGAGATTGTTCATCTTTCTTCCAAGGAGCAGCTGGTGGATTCAAACTATGTGCCTTCTTCAGGCAGGTAATGTAACTCCTTACCACTAGACCATCAGAGTTCTCTAATCAAACTTTGTTGTTGTTGTGTATTGTCATGTTAGAACCAACCCTTAGCTGACCCTGGTTTTCAGATGCAGTAAATTTCAAGGGAGGAGACTGCCCATCCTTCTCCTGAAGAGTGCCTTGTGTCCCTATTCAATCATTATATTAGTTTCTTAACACTGCTATAACAAAATACCACAAATTCAGTGGCTTGACTCAAGAGAAAGTGGTTTTTCCACATTTCTGGAGAACAAAAGTCTGAAATCTAGATGTTAGAAAGACTGTGTCTCTTTAGAGGCTCTAGAGATTTTTTTACTCATTACCTCTTCCAGTTTCTGGTAATTGCTAGCATCCTTTGGTTTTAGACTATCTCACTCTAATCTCTGCCTCCATCTGCCATCATCTTCTTCACTTCTCAGTAATCCTTAGTAATAAATACAATTTAAAACTTTTAACTTAGCTATTTACGCAGAGACTTCTTTTGCTATAAAATAACATTTACAAGTTCCACAGATTAAGACTGACCCTGGGAGCACTGGTGGCTTAGTGGCAAAAAGCTGTGCTGCAATCCTGAATGCATGCGGTTTGACTCTACCAGCTGCTGCATGAGAGAAGGATGAGCAATTTCCTCCTGTATGATTAACTGCCTCTGATATACCCCAGAGGGTCAGTTATGAGTTGGTTCCAACTTGAAGGTACTCAAGAAGAAGACTGACTTTGAGCTAGGGCCGCCAGAGTCACATCTCAGGGAGGGTATCTGGTATAAGATCTAGCTATAAGACAAATACATTTTGCTCCATAAAACATTCCTAAACTTTATTGAAATGAACACCCAGTTCCTTTTAGATTACTTTCCAGGAAGAAGCTGTTAACTGACTCCTTAAGCATGTCCATCCTTCGACTATACAGCCTTCCTTGAGAGACAGCACACAGTTTTCATTTGGAACAGGACTTAAAGTGATGCCCACAAATTACACATTCATTCCATTCTGTAATGATTTATGTTCCTTTACCCAAAAAAACTGCAACAGTGTCCATCTTGAAGAGCAAACTAGATGTGCAATTAACTGGCATAACCTTCCTAATGCAGGCCATTTCCTGGAATTTCCCTCCATGTTTTGGAATAAACATGAAATTCCTTCAAACTTAGATATTTATAAGGAAAAAAAAA
>NW_006399886.1:5285465-5287066 GCF_000299155.1 Elephantulus edwardii | reverse complement strand
GTATGAAATCAAAGTCATATTTTGGCTCCTGTGGGTTTGGTTTATAGGTTACTTTTATTTTGTTCCTTCAAGCATCCCGCTGGAAATAGGATTTCTTTGCAAAATATTTTTCCAAATAAATCTTTTTCTTCTTACAATAGCAAACAGAATATCCCAAATTAAGGAAGTTCACTGGAGACACTTTCTTAGCAATCACACTTAACTGGTACTCTGGTAGGTATCAATACCTTTGATCAGTTGTTATTCAACCTCTGCAGCCATGAAACAGGATGCAAAAGAATATAACCTTTCATTTGTAGTGAAAATTTCAATGTACACAATGAGAAATACAATCCAGATAATAAATCTCAGTATTAGATGACTCACAATATGCTAATATTTACTGCAATACACTTCTCTGTTTGCACAAAATATGCACATAGTTTCTTTTCCATATTTGCACATTCATGAAACAAAAGATTTTGAAAAACAAATAATAATGTAACTGTTGCTTACGGTTTAATCACAAGTACCAGAAAGCTTATAAAAAACTAACAGAAACAATAAAATGTCTATGTCTGCTACTTTGATCTATTCATGGGTTCTCTGAAGTTTATTTTCAGGCTCTTAGTACTCACTATGAGAATTAAATTATGATTAACCTTAGGCAAATTAATTCCACATAAGCATTTTGTTGGTTGTTTTCACTTCCTTTTTTCTTTCTTTCTTTCTCCTATCTCACAAATAAATGATTTGTCCTTCAGCTTTATTTGCCTAACTGCTTCCAATGGAACCAGAATGAACATAAATGAATACTAATCAAAGCTAAAAATATCAGGTGCTCAAGTCCAGGAAGGAGGGGGTAGCCATGCTGGAGGCCTCCATGGTTACAAACCAGTAGCTAACTCATCTTCAGTCCCATCACTCCTGAGCCTCTACTTCAGTCACTGGAACAAGGCAGATGCCAAAGAGAAACCTTGTGATGACCACTGTACACTAACTACAGCACTGTAACCGAATATGTGCCATTAAACTGGCAGGAGCTCATCCAGGTCTTCAGACTAGAAAAAAATTGAAAGCATTTCCTATCAGATCAGTACCTACTGTAGCAGACTTCAGAAGAAGGTCTTTAGGAAATTTAAAAGAGGGGCACAATTTCTAACAAAACTTGTACCTTTGTGTAAAATGTACTGCTTAGACTGAGATGCATACACCATATCTAGCTGTGTTGATGAAAGTAAATGAAAACATTCTTCATAAACCATTCATTCTTCTAGAGAAGCCATCCACTGAAGGTTACACAAATCTGAAGAAAGTGAAAGCATAATAGAAGAGTTACTGACCAAACAATATGAAGACTTTTAACAATTGTTTATTTTTTCCTTATGGACTATATCACATAAGTTTAAATAGGTCAGTTTTGAAACAAAGTATATAACTACTATTACAGAAGAAATTAGTTGGCAGGTAAATATTTCTTATTTCTCTATCTTTTCATGCTGTTGACCCTATCCCTATCCTATCACGATTTGCATTTTTCATAAAAGAGTGTTTTCCTTTCAAGTATGTAAAAGTATTTTGTGAATAAAAATTATTTTTTATTATAAAAAATCTCTAAAATG
>NW_006399886.1:5281045-5283767 GCF_000299155.1 Elephantulus edwardii | reverse complement strand
AACAACAACAACATATTGGTTAGCTTAAAAAGTTTGTATACATTATGTTTAACACTATTCTTTATTCACATTGTGTTTCATAGAATCATTCACATGCATTGTTTTGTAAACTTAATCACCATTGGACTATCTACATTAATACCCTATCTTTTTTCCTTTTATTATTATTAATTTTAATGAAAATTTACAGAGATTTTGGATTTCCATTCATTCATTGTTGCACTTTTCTTCCTTCCAACCCCTCCCCTCCTGTTCATTCTTCTCTTTGAAAAGTAAAAGAAAAATTCTTTCACTGTTATATGATCCCTCCCCCGTCCCCTCAAGCCCACTCCACTATGCAGCCTTTTTTCCGGACTCTTGTCATGAAAATATTACCCTATCATTTCAGATTCTTGCCAAATCTTTCCCATTTCCTTTACCCTTTGACAAAGAAGAAAGTCAAGACACACGGATATTTCCGTGAAATGTCCATATTTTTTAAAGCAGACAAAGGCCTTCCACCAATGCTCAAAATCAGAGATGTATCCTATCTCTATTCCTTTTTAATCTTTATAAGGAACAGATCATCTGGGACCCTGATAAAAAGTGTGGCAACAAGAAAGGAGGAAGACTCATTAACAACTTGTATCATGCAGATGACACAAACTTGCTCGCTGAAACTGAGCGATCTGAAGCACTTGCTGCAGAAAGTGAAGAACTGCAGCCTTTAGTATGGATTGAAGCTCAACATCAAGAAAACAAAGATTCTCACTCATGTGCTGATTGGCAGCATCATGATAGATCGAAGAGACTGAATTTAACTTCTTTGGTTTGTTTGGCTCCATAGTCAACATTCTTGGTACCTACCAGCAGCCAGGAAATTAAAAGACAGACTTCATTACAAAAGTCTGCTCTCAGAGACATCTCCAGAGTACTGAAGAGCAACAATATCAGTCTGGAGGTTAAAGTGTACCTGATTCAGGCCATAGTCTTTGCAATTACTTGCTATGCACCAGAATGCTGGACAATGACTAGGAATTATAGAAAAAACAATTGCTGCCTTTGAGTTGTGGTGCTTCAGAAGAGTATTAAATATACCATGAACTTCTAGGAGAACAAATAGATTTGTCCCAGTAAGGGTGAAACCAGGCTCCTTCTTGGAGGCAAGGATTCTGAAGATATGTCTGACATACTTTGGGCATGTGGAAAGGAGTAAGCAGTCCTTGGAGAAAGACATCACGCTTGGAAGGGTGAAGAGACAGTGTAAAGGAGGAAGAGCCTGGATGATATGGAGACTTGGGTAATTGAAGTAGGTGTGCCAGAGACAGCAAGTTTGGCTCAGGATAGAGCAGGGTTCAGAACTGTTGTACATAGGGTTGCTATGAGTTGCAGAAGACTCAATGACACATAACAACAACAATAACAAGTGTTCCCTTGGCACATGTGTCTTGACCCATCCCTTTCTCTGCTCCACCAGCATCCCCTTGCACTCCCATGTAACCCAATCAACACCTCCTTCTTCCCATCCAGCCCTTGATATGATGGCTTATTAACAATGCTCCCTTCCTCTGTTTATGAGTGACAGAGCCTCTGGTCAAGATACAGATTTCATATGAGCACAGTTAAGTGTTCTAGGATTCTCATTCTTCTCAATGTTACTCATAACTTGTTATGATCCATACAGTCAAATTCGTTTGCATAGTCAATAAGCCATAAACAGACATTCTTCTGATATTTGTAACTTTCACCTATGATTCATCTGACATAAGCAATGATATCCCTGGTGCCATAGCCTCTTCTAAATCCTTAGCACTTTTCTGACTCCTCCTTGCGGGGGGTGGCGCAAACAACCTAATGGCATCCTATTATTTAGCTATAATTTAACTATGTCATGAACCCAGACATGGACCTGTGATATCTAATGGGTAAGAAGTTGCTCTGCCAACACAAGAGCAAGAGACATACACACCAGCTGCTCTTCTTTTGCAAATTAGTCTCTAGAAACCTGCTGAAGCACCAGCTAAGAGTTATTTCTGACTTGAAGGCAAAAAGCAACAAGGCCATTTAGATTAACTAAGTAATAGTGAGAATCTGACAGATCTACTTTTGGGTAGGATTCTATACCTTCTAAATCCATCAGTATGTATTGTAGCTGCTAAGAATCAAAATCTTTGCTTAGGAGAACTGCATAGCACTTAAGACATAGCATAAGAAAGAACTGTAAATGACATTTCTTTAACAAGATAATCTTAGTCTTCGTTGTTGTTATGTGCCGTTGAGTCGCTTGCGACCCATAACGACCCTATGTACAACAGCTCTAAATTCTGCTCTGTCCTGTGCCAATTTCACTGTGTCCGACACACTCATCCCCATTGCCACAATCACCAAATTAATCCATCTCCCAGAGGGCCTTCCCCTCTTGTGCCTGCCCTCCACCATCTCAAGCATGATATCTATCTCCAAGGACTGGTCTCTCCTTACAACACGACCAAAGTATGTCAGAAGAAGTCTCAGAATCCTTGCTTCCAAGGAGCAGCCCGGTTTAATCCTCTCCAGGATGAATCTGTTTTCTTAGCAGTCCATGGCACCCTGAGTACTCTTCTCCAACACCAAAGCTCAAAAGCATCAATTCTCCTTCTGTCCTCCCTGGTCACTGTCCAGCTCTCTGATGCATAACAAGTGATTGCAAAGACCATGGCCTGTACCAGATACACCTTAGTCTCCAGAGACACATCATTGCTCT
>NW_006399886.1:5278484-5280120 GCF_000299155.1 Elephantulus edwardii | reverse complement strand
TGTTTCTTTGTTAGCAAGGCCATTTTAATAGACTCAAGGGCAACAAGTTTGGTATGATTTCTTCTTTTGATGCTTCCTGTGTCATTCAATATATTGCCCATAGCATCTTTCAATATTGCAACTGGAGGCTTAAATAGTATTATTTAGTTCACTCAGTTTGAGAAATACAGAGCAAGTTCTTCTGTTATTTTCCAATACCTGATCTTTACACATTCCATTATAATACTTTGCTTTGTCTTCTTCAGCTTCCCTTTAAAATCTTCCGTTCAGCTCTTTTAATGCAGCAGTGTTTATTAAAGCCTGGAAGTCTTTTATTTCAGTGTTTAGGAAGATTTCTTTTTAAAGTTGGTATTCTTTACACTATTGATCTTTTCATTAATTGCTATGCATAAAATAACCCCATTTCTGTATAGTTGCCTTTATAATGTCTCTAATTTTGTTACCTTTACTTATTTATTAAAAAATAGCTTAGTAAATAAAAAAAATTTTCAATCCAAATGTTTTAAATTATTATAAAATCCATACTCTACTTTAGAAATATTATTAATATGAAATCTTTCTAAAGGCAGGAACATTCTAGTGCTAGAATTTAGAACAGTGATTTGTTCTTAGTATTCAATACAACATGTATTTTTCATTGTGGAATTAAGAAACAGTAATCAGTTTGGTATACATGTGTTAATAGCTTATCTCTCAGTCTACAAGTGGAAGAACTTAAGTTTCATAAATCTCTAGAAAATAAAATACTAGACAAGGAAATTCTCACCATAGTAAAAAAGTAATTAATTTGATAAAAATTAACCAAAGCAAAACTGGCAATAAGCACAGGAAAAAAGTAAAGTGAAGGACAATACTTTTAACTTACTCATACTCATGAGTAAAATATTCTGAGTCACATCTTTTATCCTCAAATCTTGGTGTTTTTTTTTTTTTTTGTTTTCTTTTATAGACAGACATTCTGTAAATGTTATTCTGGTAAAATATCATAAGAATGCAAAAATGGAGAGAAAAACCACGGAAATTAAGATAATAAGCTTAGTGCAACTTTCATTTACCAAATACCTTAAATATGTCAGACCCATTGAGCACAATAATATAAGATGTATTATCCTTGATAATCTTATTAAAGTAAGATTATCATTATCCTTGATTAGTTTACAATTTCCCATTTAACAATTAATTGGAAATCAGTTCCAAAGCTATGAGTGGAAATTTCATTCTCACTACACTTGTGTTAGTTTCACCCTTTATGTATTTTCTAATGAGTTTTGCCCCATTTAAAGTAACTATCTATGAAGAAAATATGTAAACATATTACATTATTATTAAGATAACTTTGCCATTTGTTGCTTTTATATTCTGACTCATAGTGATTCTATGTCCAATAGAGGCATTGTCCAGTCATGTGTAGTCTTCACAATTACTATTGTTCTTGAGCATACTGATGTAGTTGTTTTGATCTATTTTCTTGATGGTCTTTCAATGTTTTGTTTGACGCTTTATTTTGCCAAGCATGATATATCATTTGCCAGGGTCTATAACTAGTATGCCAAAAGTAAGTAAGACAAAGTTACCATCTTTAGTTTAATAAGGAGCTTCGGTGGTTTAGTGGTAAGGAATTACATTGCCAGTGCAA
>NW_006399886.1:5259459-5260656 GCF_000299155.1 Elephantulus edwardii | reverse complement strand
TTAATGTAAATATTCAAGTTCTGGTGGTCTAATGGCAAGAAGTTGCACTGCAATCCCAAAGCCATGTGGTTTGAATCGACCACTGCTCCACTGGGAAAGGACAGACAATCTCCTCTAGCAATTAACTGACTCTGAAAAACTGCTGGAGGATCAATTATGGGTCAGTTCTGACTCAACAGCACATAACAACAACGTTAACTATAACAATTAAAGTCTTTAACTTAAATGTCTATTGGAACTTATCAGATGATTTTTAAAAATAATGTTTCCAGGAACCCACCTCAAGAAACTCTGGGGATGGCCTGAGCAGTGAACATTTTTTAGGTTTTTTTTTAGTGAGAAAGGAGTGAAGACTTATAGATTGGTTTTGCATAAAATCATTTATAAACACTTTGTTTTATAACATTAATTATAATACCTACAGTCATACTTTTTCTACTTCTTCCCTATAATTATAATTTTCTTTAACTGTTCTAGTCTATTACTTCTTACCTCTAGGGATTTATCTTTGCACAAATGCTGCCCTTTTTAAAACAGTATCATTTCAGCACAAGAAAACTGACTTCTATATTCATTGTCTCCTGAAAGATCATCAAATAAGAAAAAGAAAGTTTAAAATATTTTTTCACAAACATGGCAAATTTAAAATGCATAATCTTTAAAAATAGATTCTTTTTCCTTTTAAACCTTAATGATGGAAAACAGATAAGTTACAAAACCATAGCATGTTCAGTTTTCATATAACAGTGCAACAAAAACAGTTCAAAAGATTTGGATTTTAATCAAGTGCCCAAAGTTGTACTTTCTTAAAGAACTTCTGAAAAATTCATAAACTAAGTAAAACAAGGGTTGAATCAATACAAGGATTTCTCCCTTTAAATAATGCTTGCTGGCAGGTCAGGAGTTGACATTTCTATTTAATCAAGAATTTTAAAAGAGTTTTAACTGTCTATGGATTCTTTTAGAATTCTGTTTTTTTATAAAATCATATGCATTTAAAATGGTTATACATGTAGCTTTATTTTTCCTCAGGTATATTTATGAGAAGTATATAGGACTAGAGACAACAAAGTAAAATATTACAATGAAATGTGCAATGACTTGGAGTTAGAAAATCAAAAGGGCCGAACTCGCTCAGCATTTCTTAAGCTCAAGGAACTGAAGAACAAATTCAAACCTCGAGTTGCTATAATCAAG
>NW_006399886.1:5245736-5258269 GCF_000299155.1 Elephantulus edwardii | reverse complement strand
GTCTCTTTGGAGACTAAAATGTGTCTGATACAGGTCATGGTTTTTGCTATCACTTGTTATGCATCAGAGAGTTGGACAATGACTAAGGGGGATAGAAGGAGAATTGATGCCTTTGAGCTGTGGTGCTGGAAAAGAGTATTTAGGGTACCATGGACTGCTAGGAAAACAAACAAATTCATCCTGGAAAGGGTCAAACTGGGCTGCTCCTTGGAGGCAAGGATTCTAGGGCCTCGTCAGACATACTTTGGACATGTAGCAAGGAGTGACAGGTCCTTGGAGAGGGACATAATTCTTGGTAGGGTGGAGGGACAGCACAGAAGGGGAAGGCCCATATGAGGTGGATTGATTTAATGATTGGAGTAATCGGGACGGCTGTGTCGGAGACGGTGCGATTGGCACAGGACAGAGCAGAGTTTAGGGCTGCTGTACATAGGGTCGCTATGAGTCACAAGCGACTCGACGACACATAACAACAATAACATATAGGACTAGAAAATTTACTCTTTGACAATAGAAGAAATTCTAAAAGAAACTGAAAGAATCAATAGGCATTTGAAAAGACAAAGTGAAAGTAGACAGATAAATAGTAATTAATTCTATGAAAGGTAATGTATATAAATGATTGTATAAAACACAATGGACATGAATGAAAGACAATGTAAATGAAAGGTTGTATAAAACACAATAAAAATATATATAATTACCCAGAATTCATTCATTCAACTGAAAATAATTAAATTCCTATTCTGTGTTAAACAGTATTCTAAGTTACTGTTGTTGTTCTTTTTATTGTTAGGTGCCTTCGACTCCAGTACAAATCATAATGACTGTATCAACAACAGATCTGAGCCCTGTCCTTTCCTGTGCCATTATCATCATTTCTGACATACCCAAGCTCAACTGGGTGAATCCATGTGGATGAGGGTCTTCCGTTTTATCACTGACCCTCCACATTTTAAGCATGTTACTCTTTAAGAAACAGCACCTCCTAACAACATATTCAACGTAAGTCAATCTTTTTTTCTTTCTGTTCAAGGAGCAGTCCAGCTGCTCTCTAAGACATATCTGTTTGTAGTTTTGGCAGTCCATGGGATATTCCATATTCTTCTCGAATACCATAACTCAATAGTATCAATTCTTTTTCCGCCATTCTTATTCATTTTCTAGCCCTCAGACATAGCAATTAAAAAGATCATGGTCTGAATCAGACACACTTTAGTGTTCACACTGATATTGTTGTTCCTCAGTAATTTATAGATGTCCCTGACTGCAGACTTTCCCAATACAATTCTGTCTCTTGATCTTCTAACTGCTGTTGGATCCAAGTAATATTAATTCATTAACCACTGTAATCTTTTCTCTATATATCATGATGTTGTTTGCCAGTCATGAAAATTTTTATCTTCTTGATGTTATGATGTAATCCATATTTCAAGCCTTCCTCACTTTCAGCAAGCAATATTGTATCATCTTCATAATGCAGGTTTCTGATGAGTCTTTTTCCAATTCTAATTGAATAGTATATAAATTGAATAAGAAGAGCTTGAATAGGTATGGAAAGAAAATACAACTCTAGCACATACCTTTCCTGATTTTAAACCAGGTAATGTTCTTTTTTGGAAGGAGGAGTGGTATCCACTTCCTAAACAATATGTCTCTGAAAACTCTGTGAACTTTGAGAAACAACGATAGTTATAGAAAGACTTGAGGTCTTCATAGGGTCGCTATGAGTCGTGCTCAACTTAAGGGCAATCATCAACAATAGCAACAACAGCAATGTTCCCCTGCTCTCTTTGAACAACAGTCTTTTGATGTATGTAAGTTTTGCATGAGTACAATTAAGTCATCTTGGATTCCTGTTCTTCCATATGTTAGCCAAAATTTGTTGTGGTCCACACAGTGAAATGCTTTTGTGTAGAAAAGAAAACACCAAATTCTTCTGGTATTCCAAGGTTATCTGACATCTGCAAAGATATATCTGGTTCCATGACCTCTTCTAAATACAGTGGAATGATCTTCACCAATATTTTGCTTGCATGAACTAAAAATAATATTGTTTACGAATTTATACATATTTTTACATTACATTTCTTGGAAATGGGAATAAATATGCTAAGAGGATTACTAAGATTTGTCTTAAAACAACCTATCTCTTGATAATATATAGGGTTGCTATTCTTTTAAGGTGCCATAGAGTTGACATACTGTATAGTAACCTATGTACAAAACCTGAATATTTGGGACTAATAGTGAGTTGCGTGTGGGGGGAAGTTTGTTCTAATTGGTATAGCACTGCAACTTATGGCACTGATGTGTAAATGCCATACAGATTACCCTTGGTGGACAAGTTTTAGTGGAGCTCCCAGATTAAGACAAAATAGGAAGCAAGAATGGTCATCCACTTCTTAAATAATAGGGTTCTAAAAACCCTGTGAACAGTAGAGGAGCATGGATAATTATAGTAATAGTTGTGGAGCCCAGATTGGAAATCAGTCAAAATGAAGGAAAACAATGCTAAGCATCTTTTAATAATTAGAGCATGGAATGTACACAGCTTGAATGTTGGCAAACTAGAAATTGTGAAGAATTAAATTAAATACATTAATATCAACATTTTAGGCATTAGTGAGATGAGATAGACTAACTTCGACCACTTTGAATTAGGTAAGCATACTATGCTGGCAAGGTAAAATAGAAGAAGAAAAAAGTCAATTTCAAGTTCTATCCTGAAAAATGATATTGTAAGTGATGGATTATTATCTATACTCACAATACAAATATTCTAATATAAACTCCTACATCTAGAGCCAAAGAGGAAGGAATTGAAAATTTTTACCAAATCTTGTAATCTGAAATTGACCACACATACAATCAAGATGCATTAATGCTAACCGATGAATGGAAAGTAGGAAACAAAAAAGAAATAGTAGTTAAAAAATATGAGCTTAGTGATAGAAATAAGGGTGGAAATAGAATGATTGAATTTTGCATTTTCAATAATGTATTCATTGCAAATACCTTTTTAAAAAGATCAAACAGTGACTTTTGCACATGGACCTCACCTGATGGATTACATAGAAATCAGATTGACTACATCTGTGAAAGAAATTGTGGGAGAAGCTCAGTATCAGCTGTCAAAACAAGGCCAGGGACAGACTGTGGGTCAGATTATCAATTACTCATGTGCAAGTTCAAATTTAGGCCAAAGAAAATAAGTCCACAAGAACTTAAATATGATCTTGAATCAATTCCACCTGAACTTTAAGATCAACTTAGGAATAGGTTTGAGGCATTGAATATCAATGATTGAAGATCAGATGAGTTGTGGTATTGTATCAGGGATCCCATTCATTAAGAGGGAAAATGGTCACTAGAAAGACAGAGAAGAAAGAAAAAATGAAAATTAATTTGAGAAGAGACTCTAAATTTTTTGTAAAAAGTTTGTAAAAAAGCAAACCAATACATTTTTTAAAAAAATAATTATTTTGGTTTGCTTACTAAGTTTATACACATTGTGTTCCACACTATTGTTCATTCACGTTGTGTTTCACGCACTAACTTCCATTCAGTATATTTTATAAAATTAATTAACACTGAGTCACAAGATTTGTGTACTTTGCATGCAGCAATGAATCAGTCATAGAATATCAACAGATGGTTCAGTGCCTTTTTTCTCACAGAGTTCTCCTATACGTCAAATGAGAGAAATACTCTCTAGTGCTTTTAATGGTTGATTTTTCAGAAGCGGATCATGTGGCCTTTCTTTCAAGCCGCCTCTGGATGGTTTCAACCCTCAACCTTTTAGTTAGCGACAAAATATGGTAACTATTTCTAACACTCCAGGAAGCCTATCGGCAATTGTTAACTGGATTTTGGAGGATACATGAAACAATTTATAGAAAGGTCACTTTGTGTCTTGATCTATAAAGGGCAGAGAGACTATTTCTTTTTATTATATGGAGATACGCTGGAAGAAGAGGAAAATATCACAGATTAAATGTTTTCATTTATCAGATAATTATCATAATTTTAAACTAAAAAATAGAGCTTTAATTTTATTTATTCCAATAAACATCAGAATTTTAGGAAAGCTCCATATTAACCTAAGTATAGACCATTCCATAAACAAGATTCATATTCTTAAAACTAACCTATCATTGGATATTTTTATCATAATGGTAGTAAAAGAGAAAAATAGGTAATTCAACAGAATGTGGAAACTATTAAATAATATCACCAGTATCATACGCAAGCAAAATTCTGCTGAAGATTATCCAAAAATGACTGCAACAGTACATCGACAGAGAATTGCCAGAATTACAAGCTGGATTTAGAAGAGGATGTGGGCAATGTCAGATGAATCTTGGCTGAAAGCAAGAAGTACCAGAAGAATGTCTATTTGCATTTTATTGACTATGCAAAGGCAGTTGACTGTGTGGATCACAACATACTGTAACTAACATTGATAAATATAACAATCCCAGAACATATGATTGTACCATGGAAACCTAGACTAGAAAGTAGACAAGAACAAAGAAACACTTCATGGTTCAAAATCAAGAAAGAAGCGCATGAGGGATGCATCCTCTCTCCATACTTTTGCAATCTATATGCAGACCAAATAATCAGAATTTGGGGGAAATTCATCAACAACCTGCAAAAGCAAGTGGCACAACCTTGCTAGCAGAAACTGAAAAGTTACCTGAAGTGTTTGCTGCAGAAGGTCAAGGACTGCAGTTTTCAATATAGATTGAAGTTCAGCATCAAAAAACCCAGAGATTCTCACCACTGAGCCAGTTGGTAGCACCATGGCAGTTGGAGAAGAGTTTGAGATTACTAACAGTTTCAGCTTGCTTGGGTCTACAATCAACACTCTTGGCACCAGCAGTCAGGAAATGAAACAATGAGTTATATATGGGAATTATATAGTCAGGGACCTCTTTAGAGTGCTGAAGACGAATAACATCAATCTAGAGACTAAGGTGCACCTGATTCAGGCTAGGTTTCACATTCATTAATAACAATTACTTGTTATGCACCAGAGAGCTGGACAATGACTAACGATGACAGAAGAATTAATATCTTTGAGTTGTGGTACTGAAAAAGAGTATTGAACATACCATGGACTGTCAAGATAACAAAAAGTTCTGTCCTGGAAAGGATGAAACCAACTTGCTACTTGGAGGCAAGGATTTGGAAACTCTCACATTCTTTGGGCATATTACCAGCAGAGACCAGTTGTTGAAGAAAGACACCATGGTTGGAAGAGTGGAGGGACAGAGCAGGAGAGGAAACCCCAGATGAGATAGATTGACACAGTAACAGAGGTAAAAAGGGTGGGTGTGTTGGAGTGTTAGGTAAAGAGGGTAGGTGTGTAGGAGGGTTGGAGTCAGTGAGATTGGCTCAGGATAAGGCAGGGTTCAAAGCTATTGTTCATAGGGTTGCTATGAGTCACAGTAGACTAGATAGCACATAACAACAATAAAATATGAAAACATATTCTCTCACACTAAAAATATTTAAATAGGAAAAATCTCTTAAATCTCAGAATAAAGCCTAAAGCTTCTTGAGAATTTACTAAAATATCATTGCTCTTTGATGAATTTTGGTTCAATGTCTTTTGTGAAGAGCATATTATTTTTATAATCATACATAATCCTTGATTAATACTGCTGATTTTCCTTTAGAAATATGAGTCTTTTTTTGCCAACTATTATATTGACCATTTTTTGAGACATATGAAGGTTTTGGGTTTTATTCAGTCATGAATTTTGTAAAGTGAGCTCTGATGGCCTAGGAGTAAGAAGCAACGGTGCAATACCAAAGGCTCATAGTTTAAGTCTATTAGCTGCTCTGTGGGAAAGGATGGGCAATCTCGTCCTGTGCAGTTTGGGGGAGTCTTCTTTATTTTCTGTAAGCCTTCCTGGTGGCATCGTCAGTTGCGTGCTTCATTGCTAACCAAAAAAGTTAGTTGTTTCAATCTACTTTGAGGGTCTGGGGGGAGGACGAGGCCATAACATCCATAAAAGATTACAGCCTTGGAAATCCAATTTAAGGTTGCAATGAATTAGAATGACTTAAAGAAGGTAAAGTTGGGTTTTGATTTTTGGTTTCAATTTTTAACAGAATGCTAGTGTGCGTGTTTAACGAGCATGGCTACTAACCATAAGGTCAGGAGTGCCAGCCTGCCAGGAGAAAGGAAGTATCAACCTAATTCTCTGGAGATTTAAAGCTTTGGAAACTTGTAAAGCAGTTCTACTCTGTCCTACAGTGTCACTGTACTTGGAATTGATCCAGAGATAGTGGATTGAACTTCAGGGGTTTTATTTCTATAAATGATTATCAACTTTAAAATTCTTCATTTTGTCAATAATAAGATTTTCTTAATTGTTCCAAATGGTCCTGAAACCTCTATTGCCAAAATAAAAGACTTTTCTAATTAGTATTGCTAAGCATCTCAAGACTGGAATTTTATTGATCATGTATTGTTGTTACACATATGCTGAGTTTTAGGGACTATGATATTGAAATTCATTTAAAATCAAGCCTTATTATTATTCCTCTATATTTCACTGATGATACTTTTAAAGGGAATTTTCAAAGGAAAAATGATCAGTTAAGCCCTAGGTAAAAATAGTTGTTTATCAGCTCAGTAGGAAATTATCTTTCAGGGTTTAGGACAAAATCAATCACACTTCACTCCCTACCTCTGGGAAATTTGCTTCTGGGTTAAGAACAAAGGGTGCTGAGGGATGTAATTGATGAAGAATATCTATATAGTTAAAAACAAAACAAAACAAAAAAACAACAAAAAAACCAAACCCAGTCTCAAAGTTAAAAACATAATTATACTTTTAAAAGCTTATGATTCTCTACAAAAATTCAGAAATCTGGCTCCTGTTGTAAAAGCAGTAACTGGCAAGACTGGGCTGTCAATGCTACGTGATAATTTATGTGAGGTGGTGCTCACTACATAAGGGCCTGCAACTCCAGTCCTCACCTTTCTCTACTGGACCACCTGCCTGAAGGCAGAGTGTCCACTTCTCATCTGTCAGTTCACTGAAGCTGTCACTTTTCTGATAAGAAAATATATCTATACTCATGTTTCTAGCAAAAGTAAGAATATAAAATTTAGAAATGGCAAGTGCTTCAAGAAATGCTTCTTAAACTCAGATCACTTTGCACCTTTATATTGCATTTCTCCCCTCCACAGAAATTTGAGCTCACTTCCTATGATTTTTAGCAGACAAGATGAATTATTTAAACAGCAGCAGCTAAAACAATAGCTGTTTATTTAGCTTTCTCAGGCCTGAAACAGTCCCAATGATTTACCAATTTTTATAGTATCCTCTCTCAAAAAACATGCCACTGAGAAAGTCTTTCCAGTAGTCCTTTCGTTGACCTCATCCATCTCACAAAATACACACTGACGGTTTTGGAGTTGTTTCACCTTCTCTAAAATTTATACTAGTCTTGGTCCTATATTTCTCATGTGTTTAAAAAAGTTCCTAGATTCAGATTTAACAGTCCTTAGCAGATTTCATAGTACAATGGTTAAGTGCTCAACTGGTGATTAAAAGATCAGCTGTTCAAACCTAATAGCCACACATTTGAAAAAAGACCTGGTAAATTTTTCTCATAAAGATTACATCCTAGAAAACCTTAGGCAGCTCTACTTTGTCATTTGGTTCAGAATAAACTTAACAGTAACAGATAATGGGCAGCAGTGTGCAGAATATAGGCAATACATTTACTCTGTCCCAAGTATTATAGTCAAATCAGGATCAGGCAGTAATACAGTTGTATTGCTGTTGCTGTTCATTGCAACTGAGTTGGAACTGACTCAAAGCAGACTATCCACTAGGTTTTCAGAGACTATAAATAATTGAGAGGTGATTGGTCTTCTTCCTCCAAGTAGCTGGTAGATTTGAACAACCTGCTTTTGTGTTGGCAGAGTTGCAGGCAAGTCAATGGCACATAACAAGAACAACAACAAGACCACTAGAACTCCTTTTATAGTTGTAAACCCATCAATTTCTTTTTCCTCCATCCACCTGCAGCTCTTGGTTTCTGGTAAAGTACTCTTTTACTCAGAAGGGAGTCCAAATTATATTCCACAAACAAAGGTCTTTCTATTATTTGTAAAATGCATTTTAAAATGTATCATTGAGATGAATGCCTAATTGTGTTATATTTGTTTTTCTTACATTACTCTCTAAAAGCCATCATGTCAGTCTGTGCCACATTTGGCATGCACCCACTCCTCCTCAGCATAGTGGTTTCCAAAGATTAGGTTAATATGCAAAACTCGACACGATGAGAAAGAGAGGATGATCAAATCTGATCACAAAAATAGAAGACACTATAATGAGGTAAGGGTCAGAGAAGAAGAAGACCCTCAACTAGATGGATTCATACAGGGAATGCTATAATGGGCTCTTGCCTGTCAGGCAGTGTGAGGATGGCTCAGGACAGAACAGAGTTCAGATCTTTTTTGTTCATAGGGTCACTATGAGTTGTACAAAATTTGATGGCATCTAACAATAACAATATAGAGGGGCTATGTGGGTAGGTGTGTCAGAGACAATGAAATCAGCTCAAGATAGAGTTCAGAGCTGTTGTATATAGGGTCACTATGAGTCACAGGCGACTAATGTTCTATGGTGTTGAATATAATAACAACAGTATCATATAACTATGAAATTGCATCATTAGATGACTGCTAAATCACTGAAAATCATGCTCCCGCCAAGCTGACACATAACCACCAATCACTATCGCTGTTCCTTTAACTCAACTCAGAATTGTTACTGTCAGTTGATACTGTTAACTAAGCAAAATAGCATATTTTTACTTTCATTATAAATATGAAATGTTTGATAATGAGATAATTAATAAGGGAGCATGATGTGCCTTGCATCAAGGAATAACATCATCTCACAAATCCAATGGAGTTATTCCAAGATAATAGATTTTTTCCAGACATAAAGGAACCAGCTGAAAGGATTAGCAAGCAAACAACAAAAGTCCAAACAGTGATTAAGATGTTTTCAGTTTGGGAATTGCACTGTTAGGTAATTAACATCGGTTTCAGGACTACACAGGTAGTGAAAAAAGTTAATAACATTGCTACAGGGCGCTTATCTACTTTCTTTCTTCAGTAGCAGTCATACTGATTTTTGTAGCCCAAAGGGAGAAGAAACTGACACCTGTTTCTGATTCTCTATTGAAGCTTCAAAATGGAAAATAATACCCTAATAAAAAAAAAGGATTTCCCCCTGTCCTGCAGTAGCTAGGAAGAATACAAACTGTTTCGTCAGTATGTTCAAGTTTTTGTACTACAGAGTAGATCAGGTGTTCTGCAATTAGAGCTGGGCAAGTGCTTTGGCATGTATCCAGCACTCAAAGATACAGCAGTCAATGATCTGCTATACAGGATCCTTTAGAAGCCTCATTTCTCACCCTCTAAAAACTGAATTGTAATTGTCATATTCTGAGACAATTGAAAGGATGATCTTCCTCTTCACAGCATGCGTCTATAAAAGGTTTCCTCTCCTAGTGTATCAGGAAGCCAGCTCTAATTCTTCCCCAATCACTGAGGACAACATACAAAAATCCATAAAAGGGATCACCACCACTGTGCCATAATTTACCAAAAGTAGATCTGTTGCTCATCTGCAGTAGAACCATCTTGTAGAGGAAGGAAATTAAAATGCAGTTCTAAGGTCCCCAAAGCAGATCACAAAAATCAAAACTGCCTGTCTTAAAATTCATATACCTGTATTTTTAACAAGTTCTGTGGTCCTTATTCACATTAAAATTTTTAATTTTCAGATTCTAGGCTATTCCTTCATTGAACTAAAATGTACAGAGCCTTTATCCTTTAGACCTTATCAGAAACATTGTTTATACAATAGTGGAGAAAATACAAAAAGGGTAGGATCCCATTATATCTGTATATAGCCTTGCAGAATAGAAAACAAAAAGTAAATGAACAAATCTATTATTGCAGATTCTGACTATTAAAAGGAAGAGAAAGAAATAAGAACACAAAGAGTAGCCAGAGGATAAAAAAAATATCCAATAATATAATATTAAAAGGTTATTTGGGAGGCTGGGCTCTATGAGGAAAAATGTGGTATCAGGATTTGGAGAAAAATTCATCCACAATCTACGTAATGCAGATGACAAAACCTTGCTTGCTGAAACTGAGGAGGACCAGAAACACTTGCTGCAGAAGGTCATGGACTGCAGCCTTCAACATGGATTGAAACTTAGCATCAAGCTTAAGAAAGATTCTCACCACTGGGCTGATTGGCAGGAATATGATAGATGGTGAAAAGATTGAGATTGTTGACAGCTTTAGTTTGCTTGGCTCCACAATCAACACTCTTGGTTATCATCAACCAGGAAATTAAAAGACAAATTGCACTGGGAAAATCTGCTGTCAGAGACCTCACCAGAGAATTGAAGAGCAATGATGTCAATCTGGAGACTAAAGTGTGCCTGATCAGGCCATAGGTTTTGCAAGTACTTTCCATGCTGGATGAGGAAGATGGTGGAGGTGGAGAGTACAGTGTGAAGAGCCAGAGAGATAGCAAGCTGCAGAAAGACGGGACACCAGAGTACTTTACGCTCCACAGAGTGTGACCATCACAGCGTAAGGTAAACAGTAGGATTTTGAATAAGAACTTTTGCTAACACATTATTTTAGAAGCTAAAAAACCTGAGACCTGCTTGCCTGCCGCACTGCAGTCCCACCGCAGACCCGGCAAAAGCTGGAACCACTAGCTGAGCTGAGCTGCATTGAGACTCACCTGAAAGGAAAAAAGGTTAGTGGGGAAATCGGCTAAATTCTCTTAAGCCCCACTAAAACCTGGAGAGTCTGATGCATGGCGTGGACAATAGGAATTGAATCAAAACTTTTGTCGAAACTTTTAGTATTGGAACTGTGGGAACAAAGCTGCGCGGAATCGGCGAAGACCGAAAGTCACTAGATGAGCTTCTAAGAGACCCATTTGAAAGGAGAAAACTTTGTGGGGAAATTGGCTTAATTTGCTTAAGCCCCACTAAGACCCAGTGGGTCTGTTGCATGACGTGGACAGTAGAAATTTGAATCAGAACTTCTACTGGAGTAGACTCAGAATGAGCTAACAGCCTCAGTTGCAATCTGGACCACATTTTGGTCAGCACTGCGGATCAGCAAAAGCCAGAAACTGCAAGCTGAGCTTCTGAGGGACCAATTTGAAAGGGATAACCTTGGTGGAGAAAGTGGCTGAATTCTCTAAAGCCCCACTAAGGCCCAGTGGGTTTGTTGCACAATGGAGACAGTAGGAACTTGAATAAGAACTTTTGATGGATTAGAGTTGGAACTGTACAAAAACAGCCTGAGTTGCACTCTGGTCCACATTTCAGTGCACACTTCAGATCAGCAAAAGCCAGAAGCTGCTGGACCCATTTGAAAGGGGAAAGCTTAGTGGGAAAACTGGCTGAATTCTCTTAAACCCCACTAAGACCCAGTGGGTCTATTGTTTGACGTAGACAATAGGAATTCTAAAGAAGAACTTTTATTGATACAAATAGTTTTAGGAACCACAGGATCTTAAACCCATACTGCTTTATGGAAATTTGACTGGTCCTCCTAAGCAGGGGCCACTGGGTGAGGTTACAGGGTAGTGCCACTGGGTAGGGGCCACTGAGTGAGAACTGCTGACTGGGAGACAGACAGCGGGAACTTGATCAGGGCAGCTAAGGTCTGAGTGGGGTCTCTCAACTGGTTGACCCACCCTGGTGACTATTTCATCTCCCTGCCTGCCCCACCCCATTTGGCTCCACTCCTGTGACTATACAACCAGTCAGTCAATCAAACTGCCTTTAATCCAGAGCACCTGGATCTGATGTACCTACAAAAGACTGCTCTCACAGGCTCTGAACTGACCTTTTCCTTGTGTCAGAACTTCAGAGAAATTGCCTTCAGATCAAGGTTAAATCAATGTCTCGAAGAAAACAAGCTACTCTACACACTACATAAATGTAAAATAAGATGTTACCACCAAAGAGTGACGCAGTAGCAATGGATTTCCTAAAACCAGAAAGTCTGATGGAACATTCTGACACAGAATTTAAAAGAAAATGATTCAATATTTTCAATGGATGAAAGACAAACTCGAAGAACTACAGGATGCTACAAACAAAATACAGGAGGAGCTAAAAAAAGCAATCCAGAACAATGCAAATAAAACAAACAAAGCACTAGAGGCAATGGAAAAACAAGAAACCACAATCCAAAATATGAGTTCCAATGTTTCAGATGCTGTCAACATGATGGAGGGACACATAAATAGAATTGAAGAGATAGAACACAGAACCACTGAAATAGAAGATAGAAATGTCACCACTGATCTGCTAGAGCAAAAAACAGAATCAAAAAGGAAGGAAAAAGAAGAAAATCTAAGAATAATATGGGGCACCATCAAGAGAAATAACATACGCATCACTGGAATCCCAGAAGAGGCAGAAGCAAGTAAAGACAC
>NW_006399886.1:5227257-5241989 GCF_000299155.1 Elephantulus edwardii | reverse complement strand
GTATTATGGTTAGCACAGAAATCCAGAATTAAGGTTGCATAGAGAAGTATACTTGGGGTGGGGGGGTGGGGTGAAAGAAATGGGGGAATTGTATACTAATGAAGGATTTTTTCCCTTCTTTTTCTTTTCAGAGAGGGGAGTGAACTGGTGGTGAGGGGTGGGCAGGGAGGAAAGTGTGGCAATGAATGAAGGGAAACCCAAAACCTCTGTAAATATCTATTAAAATTAATAAAAAAAGAAAGAAAGAAAAAAGAAAGCTGGATGATGTATAGGCATGATAGAAAGAGAATTGATGCCTTTGAGCTGTAGTTCTGGAGAAGAGTACTAAATATACCATGTACTGCTGGGAGAACAAACAGATTCATCCTAGAGAGGGTGAGACGAGGCTACTCCTTGGAGGCAAGGATTCTGAGGCTTTGTCTGACTTACTTTGGACATGTTGCAAGATGGAACTAGTTCTTCGAGAAGGACATCATGCTTTAGAGGGTGGAGGGACAGACCAAGAGAGAAAGACCCTGGATGACATGGATTGATTCAGTTACTGGGGTCACAGGGATAGATGTGTCAGAGACAATAAGTTTGGCACAGGATAGAGCAGGGTTTAGGGCTGTAATATATAGGGTCACTATGAGTCACAGGTGATTTGATGGTACAGAACAAGAACAATTAAAAGAAAATATTCTAGGTGTCCCTCTAACATTACAAGTTTGCTGCAACAGGCAAAAATTCTGGCTCCAATCCCCTTTCCCTTATGAATCAGGGTGAAGTCTCTCTCAGGGAGGAGTGATAGGGAATGGCAAAGGACACACCGACAAAGGAGATTAAACAGAACTGGCTTTGACAAGCACTGTGGCAACTGGACAATTGAAACAGACATTTGGAGGGCGGGGAAAGAAGAACAAACTGGGGAGGAGTGTAGAGAGAATGGTGCAGCAATGAAGGAATGAAAACCCAAAATCCCTGTAAATGTTCATTAATACTAATAAAATGCAATAAAAAAAAAAGAAAAAAATTTGAAACAAACAAAAAAAAAATTCTGGCTCCAATTAAGACCTTGTTGTTATGATTGTTGTTGTGTTCCATCAGGGGGATTTCACTCTGATGGATCTCAGGTACAATAATAGAAAATTTCAGATATGCACTATCCTCATGATAGTTTCTACATGTGAACCCATTTTGCTGCCATTGTATTAACCTACCACACTGAGGGGTTTCTTATTTTTCACCGATCCTCTATTTTTATAACCATGTTTTCACTTTTAGAAAAATTCTGATTGTAAATCCAAGAGAGATATATGTGTTCTTCTGGCAGCCCATGGTACATTCAATATTCTTCACTACTGCAATAATTCACTTGCATCAATTAATTTTAAGTTTTCATTTTTCTGTGTATTCACATGAGGTTATTTGAAATACTGATTTTTAGATTAGGCACATCTTTGTTCTCTAAGTAATGCCTTTGGCATTTTACATATTATTTTGCAGTAAATTTATCCAAGGCAACAAATCATACATTTTCTTAACTGCTATTTCCATAGGCATTGATTCTAGATCCAAGTAAAATAAAATTATTTGACAACTTAAATATTTTTCCATTTATTAGGATGATGGGTTCAAACCACCAGAAAGGCTCTGCCTTTGGTTTCACAACTCAACTCTCTATGGATAATACAACCCGAGCTCCCTTTCCTTCAATATTGTAATTCAGAGATCAGTATGTTCTTATTTTTATATTCTAACTCTTTAATGTTTTTCCACTTAACTTTTTTTTTTACATCATTCTCAAATTCTTTGTTGTCTAGTAGGAACAAACTTATAGCTGAACCTCTATTGAGTTTCCAAGGTTGTATATCAGTAAATTACACAGAACGAGATTGTCCATCTTTCTCCTGAAAAACTGCTGATGGATTCAAACTGCCCTAAAGACACGTTCTTTGAGTTGTCAGTGTAACTCTCTATGGAGTCTTGTTATTACTTATCAACAAGTCAGAATCTCCTCATACCTGCTTGCCCCCCAAATGGATTTTCAGAGAAAGTTAATCACATGGGAGAAGATTGCTCACCTTTCTTCAACAGAGAAGCTGGTAACTTTGAGTCATGGACACTTGGGTTGGCAGTTCAACTCCTTACCTAAGCCACTTGTCTAGGTCACCAAAATTCACTTGTCTTTGGACAGGTTATTATTTTACTGTACTTTTCTTCTCAAGTTCCCCTTTGAAATTCTTTTTTATTTTTAGCTCTTTTATATATAATGTCTTTTCTCTAAATTCTCTGTGTTCTAGGGTCTCTCCTATTAATGATTTTTATCTTTTTAATGACTATTTATATCTTTTAAGCTATATTTTGCTTTCACGTGTGACATCCTCGATTTCATCCTACAATATGTTTTGTCTTTGATGGTGTTCATCAAGCCTACTATCAAGATGGTCTCTAAACTTGGGTGGGATATATTATAGGTAGTCTTTGGCTTGATTTTCATTTTCTCCGGCTTCAGTTTTTACTTGCATAGGAGCAATTGATGGTTTGTTCTGGGTGCTTTGATTGCTGATAGTGAGCTTTTCCATCAACTCTTTGCACATATTTATTTCATTTTACTGTTCTGTATCCTATCAAGTTATTGTTTTGGATTGTATAGTCTTAAAAATGGCAATGAATATATTGTTGGCTATATGAAGGTGTTAGCATATGGTCTCTGATCTCTGATTTTTACCACCAAAGCCATATTTATCTTTATTTCTTTTCAACTTTCACGTTGTCTCTACCAGTAATTATCAATGTATCTTTGTTTTGTGTTTCATTATTTTCAGAATACTGAAGTAATCAAATATCTTCAATGTCCTTATATTTGGTATTAATAATTGGTTGTACATACATTTGAATAATAGTCATATTAAGTGTTTTTCTTTCTGTGAATGGTAAATCTTGAAATGCTATTTTTATACTTATCTTCAGTTTGTTATTACCAATACAACATTATTTTCTAATTCATAATGCACTATACTAATAGATTTCAGCTCACAAATTTCTAAGATATTGATCTTTATACACTATGTTTTCTTTTCAAACTTCCTAGTTTCCTAGATTCACACTTTGTACATTCTGTTCTCTGATTACTAGTAAACGTTTGCATCTATTTCTTTTTTTGAGTTATGTAAAATTTCACATGAATATCTGAAAAAGTTTAGTCCATCCATGATTTTAAGAACAACTCTACTTTTAAGAGGGAGTTCTGGTGACAGAGCCTATGCAGACCTGGGCAGTCAACCTAAATGTCAAGCTTGTCTGCTCATTCAAATCCACCTATCACTCCAAGGGAGAAGTATGATGTGATGCTAGCTTAAAAGTTGGCCTTTTTAAAAGTCATTACATTAAGCTTCCTCTGGTCTATAGCTACCTTAACTGCAGATACATGGTCTTACAAATCATCAACATCTGTAAGACTAAGATAAGAGAAAGAGTGCATCCCATACTGAGCAGAAAAACTTTGAAGGCAAACTCGAGAGAGAGTGAAGTGAGACCCTGGTGCTAGAGACCCTGCTGGTAGTGGTGAAGAGACTGTGGCATTGCTGTGGAGAAACTGCAGCAAAATGTAACCAGACGAGTACTGAAATAAAGGTTTTGCTGCTCTAGCTGGAGAATTGAAGAGAAGCTTACTTATAACTGCTGTGAGGCAAACATTGCTGAATTATTTGGATTTCACTGCTGAACTGAATCCAGAGCCTGGAGTAATTGTGGAATTCTGCCTTAGAACTTGGGCTACAATCTGGACTTGTATTGGTGCTATTTTTTGCTTGCCCCACTCTCCAACTTCCTTCCCTAATAAACCCTATTCTCAGTACCACACTGTGTGACTCAACAATGAATAAATGAATCTCTTGCATCTGGTGTGGCTTTAGAGGAACCATGGATCTGGACAAGGGGTTCTTTATCTGCTTTCTGCTCTGGGGTGATGAGAGGTTGTGCTATCTCGCTCCCTCCTGCCCTTTCAGAGAGACACTCAAGGCCTTGTGACACATGTCCCATTTTCAGTTCACCAGACATATTGGCAACGTTTTCCCGTGTAAATTACAGCCTCAGAAACTCAGTTTCAAGTCGATCGCAACAAAAATGAGAATTCTACTTTGAGCAGGTGTTTATTTCCTAATCTTGTTTTGGGTGTTTTATAACCTTAAAGTCATCTGACACTGTATCAGACAATGTTCTGCTGCTATTTATTAAATATTAACGTGCCGATTTTTAAAGATGTAGACCATAAGGTCTTTTGACTAGTCTGTCTTATCCTGGAAGCTCCACTGAAATCAGGCCATTATATTGAGTCTGCTGATGCTTGAAATAACAATGAGAGTACTTAGAGCATCATAGTAACATGCAAGCAACCGTAATATAAAAAACCAATGGAGAAGAGAGGGCTGTAATAACCTGTGAAATCTTAAAGTGCAAACTTTTTGTTGTCTGTATAAAAGTTCATGGAAAATTCTCTGTCAAGTTTTAGCCTCATAGCAACTCTATGAGAAACAAAAAGCAAATAGTAACATCATCATTTACAGATGAAGAAAAATATGTTAAGTGACTTCACCATAATCATAAAACAAATTTGTAGTAAATTTTAGTGTGTATTTTCTGGTTCAAAGTTCACCATACTTCTTTCTTCATTTGAACAGGTAAATGGAAGGATGTATCAGGAATACAATGCCTAAAATATCATCCCAGAAATGTATTCCTTATAAAGGAATTCCTGACAAAGGTAAAGTTATCATAATTCAGTCTTCTGCCTACTTAATCATCACTGGTAAATAAAATTCTGTTCTTTTTTCTAGTCATGTGACAGCATTTGATGAACACCTAAACTAGAAACTCTTACTGGTTCAATTAAGTTCAAAGTTTTTTGTATTCAAAAGTTAGTTTGTGCAACAAAGATCTGTTTACAGTGCCATCATAGACTTTATGTTTTAGTGGTGATGAAAAGATTTAACAGTTATCAATCGTTTATTGATGTTGTTGTTGACTGCCTTCAAGTCAAGCATGACTCATAGCAACCCCATGAACAAAAAGCTTGAAGCTTTTCTTTAATTATGAACATATATCAAAATTTATAGAGTTTCCAAAGACATGCTATTTAGGAAGTGGATTCCATGTGTCCTCAAATCAGAACTGATATAGCTGACACTCCAGGGTTTTTTCCAAACTTAAATAAGTACTAAATTAAAAGACTGATATGATAAATATACTCAGAAAATATTTTTGACTGCTTATTAGATGAAACTTTAGATGAAGGTGAAGTTTCACAGAAAGTATTGGCAAAAAATAAGGTCCTAGGAATTGATTTGATACAAACTGGTATGATTCAACTAATAGATGCAGTCCTTGATGCTCTCACTCATCTAAACTAAGAAATTTGGAAAATAGCTGATACATATTTATTCCCATTCTTGAGAAAAGTAACTCAACAGAATGTGGAAAATATCAAACAATATCATTAATATCAAATGCAAGCAAAATATTGCAGAAGATCACTAAAAAATGACTTAAACAGTACATAGGTAAGGAACTACCACAAGTTCATGAAATATTTAGAAGACATGGTGGCACCATGGTTATTATTGCTCATGTCAGTTGAATCCTAGCTGAAAGTAAAGAATACTAAAAGAATGTTTATTTATGCTTTATTGATTATGCAAAGTAACTTAACTCATAACAAGTTAAGGTTAACATTGAGAATGGGAGTTGTTGTTATTGTTGTTATGTGCTATCTAGTCACCTGAGACTCACAGTGACCCTATGTATAGCAGTTCTGAACCCTGCCCTGTTCTGAGCCAGTTTCACTAATTCCAATACACCAGTTTCACTAATTCCAATACACCAACCCCCATGGCCCTAGTAACTATCAATTCATCACATCTGAGTCTTCCTCTCCTACACTGTCTCTCCTAATTTCCAAGCTTGATGTTCTTCTCCAAGGACCAGTCTTTCCTGGCCATGTGCCCAAAATATGTGAGATGGAGCTTTAAAATCCTAGCCTCCAAAGAGAAACTTGGTTTCACCCTCTCTAAGACATACATAATTGTTTTCTTGGCAGTCTATGGTATATTCAAGACTCTTCTCCAGCACCACAATTTGAAGGCACCAATTTTTCTGTCATCCTTAGTCATTGTCCAACTCTCTAAAGCATAAGTATTTGCAAAGACCATGGCCTGGATTAGGCACACCTTAGTCTCTAGACTCACATTGCTTTTCAGTATTCTGGAGAGGTCCCTTACATCTGATTTTCCAAGTTCATATTTTGATTCCCTGATGGCTGGTGTTAAGAGTGTTGATTGTGGAGCCTAGAGAGCAATAATTGTTAACAACCTCAATCTCTTCTCCATCAAACATGGTGCTGCCAATCGGCCAACTGGTGACAATATTTGTCTTCTTGATGTTGAGCTTCAGTCCATATTGAAGACTATAGTCCTTGACCTTCTGCAGCAAGCACTTCAGGTCTTCTTCAGTTTCAGCAAGTAAGGTTGTGTCATCTGTATAATTAAGGCTGTTGATGAGTCTTCCTCCAATATTGATGTCACATTCCTCCTCATAAAGCACTGCTTCCCGAATAATCTGTTCTGCATATAGACTAAAATGATATGAGGACAGGATAGGATGAATATCTGATGCACATCCTTCCTAATTTTGTACCATGCAGTGTTTCTACGTGCTATCCTGAGGACCACTTCCTGATCCAAGTATAGGTTTCACATAAGCACAATCTTTAATTCTTCTCATGCAAAATTTATACCTAGACCAAGGGGCACAAGAAAAAAATTCAAGGAAACACTGCATGGTTTAAAATTGAGAAGAGAGTACACCAGGGTTGTATTCTCTCTCCATACCTATTCAATCTATATGCTGAGCAAATATTCATAGCAGCATTATTCACCATCACACGAACATGGAAACAGCCCAGATGTCCAACCACAAACAAATGGATTGAGAAATTGTGATATACTCATAAAATGGAATACTATTCAGCCCACAGGAGTTAAATTTTGTATATTAGTACCTAACCTGGGACCGACTGGAAAGCACTATGCTGAGTGAACTAACTCTATCCCACAAGGATAAATACTGTACAAAACCATCATTGTAGAATGAGTATGAGAAGGTGGAAGTAGGGGGAGGGTGAAAAAAAAAGTTCAACTCTATGAAGAATGTGTTAAAAATAGAGGAAGATCCATCAATAACTTGCATTATGCAAATAACACAACTGTGCTTACTGAAAATGAGAACTTGAAGCACTAATTGTAGAAAATCAAAGAATATAACCTTCAATATGGATTGCATCTCAATATCAAGAAACAAAAATTTCTGCCAGTGGACAGTTAGGTAGCGTCATGATGTTGTTGTGTACTATAGAGTTGGAACTGGCCTATAGCTGAATACACTTAATCACATGGGAGGAGATCACCCATCCTTCTTCCTTAGAGCAGCTGGTGGCTTCAAATTGCATGCCTTCAGGATTGCAGTGCAGCTTCTTTCCATTAGGCCAGCAGAGCTCCCTAACTATAGGGAATGTCATGATAGATAGAGAAATGATGGAAACTCTCAATAACTTCATCTAACTTGGCTTTACAATCAACACCCTTAGTACCAGCAATCAGGAAATCAGAAGATTCATTGCATTGGGAAAGTCCACAGTCAGGGACTTTTTAAAATTATTGAGGAGCAATGACATCAGAATGTGGACTAATGTGCATCTGATTCAGGCCATGATCTTTCCAATCAATTGTTATGCATTTGAGAGCTGGATAAATAATAAGGATGACAGAAGAAAAATGTATGCCTTTGAGTGGTGATGGGAGAAGAGTACTAAACATCCTGTTGACTGCCAAAGGAACAAACATATATGTCTTGGAGAATGTGCAGCCAGAGTGCTTCTCAGAGGAAAAAGATAATAAAGTTCTCATATACTTCAGAGAGTTGGACTATGACGAAGGATGAAAGAAGAATCAATGCCTTCAAATTTTGGTGCTGGAGAAGAGTCTTGAATATACCATAGACTGCCAAGAAAACAAGTAGGTCTGTCTTGGACAGGGTGTAACCAAGTTTTCCTTTGAAGCTCTGTCTCACATATTTGGGCATCTGGCCAGGAGAGACTGGACTTTGGAGAAGTACATCAAGCTTGGAAGGATGGAGGGACAGCTTTGGAGAGGAAAACCCCAAATGAGATGGATTGATACGATGACTGGGGCAATGGTGGTTGTGTGTTGGAATTAGTGAAAATGGCTCAGTACAAGGCCCGGTACAGAGCTGCTGTGCATAGGATCATTATGAGTCACAGGTGACTAGACAGCACATAAAAACAACAACATATAATTCAGGCATGTTTCTAGGAGAGGATATTCCCTGAAGAGAGATCTCATTCCTGGAAAGGTGAAGGGTCAGTGAAAGAGGAAAATCCTCAACCAGGTTGGCTGACACAGTAACTACCACAGTGGTTCCAGTGTGTATGAAAGTGTGTGGATGGAAAAAAGATAGGACAAGATTCAGATCTGTTGTTCATAGGGTCTGGACTGTACTTGACTCAAAGGAACCTAACAAGAACTAACATTTGATGAGACAGGTTAGGAAAGTAAGTGAATGTCTCCAACAAGATGAATTGATCCAGTGACTGTAACAATAGGTTGATGTATATCAGAAATCATAAGGAAGGCCCAGGGGATAGGGTAAAGTTCAGCTCCACTGTCCTTATCGTTACTACAAGTTGTCATCAACTAAGTTGAATCCAATAATGAAAAAGTATATGAGAATTATATTCAAGGAAGGCCCAGGATAGGGGAAAGTTCAGTTCCACTGTCCATAGGGTTACTACAAGTTGTTATCGACTAAGTTGAACGCAACAAGGAAAAATTATGAAAATTCTATTCTAATGTTTAACTGAAGCAGAACATATAAGTAGGTGATATTTGAACTTTTATTTTTATTCTTATTTTGAAAATTTTTAATCTATTTGTTTACAAAGTTCTTACACATTGTTCTTACACAAAGTTCTTATACATTATACAATGCCTCACACTATTCCTCATTTATATTGTTTCATCCAATCATTCTCATGTACTATGTTCTATAAAATTAATCACCTTGGACTTTGCCCATCACCACACTGTCTTTTCACTCAGAGCCTTCACATTTCCTTCTCCCATCCAACAGACTGTGCAACCCTGTGGTTTCACCTCTACACATCCTCACCTCTCTGCTCCCATCCCTTCCCTCAATGCAATTCTGAAAGTATGTGGTTAGAAGCCACCAGCTGCTCCACCGGAGGATGGGCTATCTCCTCCCCTATGATTAACTGCCTCTAAAAACCCACTGGAGGGTCTGCTATGGGTCAGTTCTCACTCTACATTATACAATAACAACAAAATATTTTACTAGTTATCCTTCTATTTTTACAATAATGGTCTCATTCAATATTTGTCTTTATGAAACTGAATTAGTTGACTCCATATAATGCTCTCCAGTCTCTTCCACAGTATAAAGTACTTTTTTATAAAATTATTGCTCCTAAGTGCTCCATAGTATTCCACTTTGTGAATGTAACACAGTTCCTCAATCTATTCAATTGTGCCTGGACGTTTATTTGGGCTGTTTCCATGTTCTTAAGATAGTATGCTATGAATATTGGTGTACAAATCTCTGTGTCTTAAAACTAATTTCCTTGAGGTATATTCCTACTAGTTGAATGGCTGAGTTACATGGGGCTTCTGAGGAAATGCCAAACTGCCTTCCAGAGTGGTTGTGCCATTTTATAATCCCACCAACAGTGCATGAGAATTCCTACCTCTCCACCTCCTCTTCAAAATGTATTGCTTGCTGAGCTATTAAATTTTACCACTGGGGTGACTTTTGCTTTTGATCAGAAAATACAGGACAGATACAGTATTAGGAGAAAGATAATCCAGTGGAACAAAGATAATTTTTTTTAAAAAAAATTTTTCAAAAGTAGGGGAGCTGTGGTGGCCTAGAGGCAAGAAACTGCACTGCAATCCCAGAGGCACGTGGTTCAAATCTACCAGATGCTCTGCTGGAAAAGGAGGGACAATCTCCTCCTATACCAGTCAGATCCAATTTGATGGTATATACACACACACACACACACACACACACACACACACACACACTGATAAAATAAAATTAAAAAAAACCCCTAACTGTTGTTGAATTAGTCCTAACTCAGAGCAAACCTCTAGTGAGTTTCTAAGACTGTAAGTCATTATTAGAGGAGATTTCTCGTCTTCCTTCTGCAGAGGAGCTAATAGATCAGAATTGCTTGACTTTTTGGTTAACAATCCCTCTGCTGGCCTTCTGTTAAGAAGCTGGGCTGCAAACTCATAGGCACATTGTTAGAATCCACCAGCTGTTCCGTTGGAGAAAGGTGGGTAGTCTTCCTGGTAATTTACTGCCTCTAGAAACCCACTGAAGGGTCAGTTATGAGTCAATTCGGACTCAATAGCACTGAATAGCACTAAAATCATACCTAGAAAAAAGGTAAATATAGTGGTTTGATTCTATGAAATGAATAGGATCAAGGAGAGTGAAAATAAATTTGAGATTAGATCAGAAAAGATATTTACTGAACCGGTAAGAAACAACATTAGAAATGTGAAAAGCAGAGAAATGCATTCAAAAATATATTTGATAAAGTAGTACATGTGAATTACAAACAGAATATAAAAAAATACAGTACTCTAATTATTTTATTTGTTTTGAAGGTCTTATGTCTGTAAATGTCAATTCTATGCCTAAAGCTGCACTATGTGTAAGCAAATGCAATTCATAAACTGCCAAGAACCAGTTCATTGAACATTACATGGTTCCCAATATGTTCCTAAAGGCGATAGGCAGCTGAATTGAATTATCTCAATTCATCATATGCGTGACACTTGTTTCTAGAAAATTATTTATGTGTCTGTCTTTAACCTCCTTTGGTAGTAATCTCTGAAGACAAGTTTATTTTCTTAATCTGTAATTTCTTAACATTTAGTATAATGCCTGATATGTGGGAGGCAATCAATAGCAAGTGTTTAATGATAAAGTAGATGCATAAACAAATGATAGATTTTAGTTACAGCCTAAAGAAGTTGGAAACTTTGATGTTTCATTTTTTCTGTATGGATTTGCTTATATTTTCTTGGATATGCTGCTTACAAATGACAAACCTTCATCAAATTACAACAGATTATCTCTTCTTCACTTAAACATAGATCATCAGACGATTGAAAGTTTAACACAGAAAGTAATCAACATGTTTTTTCCAAAGGATGTGTGTAGAAGGGTAGAAGGGGTAGCCTAGAAAATCTTCTGACACAATTGTACTTTGTCACAGGGCATTATTATGATTAAAAATTAGTTCAATGTCATCTAAGAACAATAGTATTTATATGTGTAATATTTACCTCTAGATTCTGTTGATTAACATATATTAGCAAGTATTTTGAACAAAATACTTTTATTTATTTTGAAATAAAAACTATTTATTTTGAAGCATCTTTTCCAGATTAAAGAAAAGCATGTAACAGTATAGTATGTTACAACCAATTAAAACAAATTGAAATGTCAATCTTATCACAGGGATCAATTTTCTTCTCACTGAAAACCTTAAAAAAAACAAAAACAAACAAACAAAAAAATGCAAACAAACCTGTAGGTTCAAGTTCTTTAATTATAAGAACATCTGAATAATGCTTCTTCAGTGAGTTTATTCTTTTTCTTTTTTTATGTTCTAATTAAATATATCTGAAAGCGTAACACTACATTCTACTTATAAATAGCCTCTTGAACTAGAAAATCATCACTAACTCAAGAGAAGAGTATTAATGATTTATAAACTTTGCCCAGCTAAATCTATGGGATCGGAAATTTGTGCGTTCAAAGAATGTCTGTCAGTGCTGTGGGCAACTTTAAAAGAAAGATATATAGAGATTTAGGATATCAAATACTTTCATTAGAAAGTTACACCATTTTAAAATACCATTATCAGCAGTGAGTAGAATTCTTTCCCGCTAATCTTGCTTGCCAATATTGCAGGTAATCATTCATTTTAACACACTTCTTTTTCAGCTATCCCATTACAACTCTGAGTTAAAAATATAATAGCGAAAGGATGTATACATGTATTCAATTGAAGATATAGATCTTACCAGGGCTCTTCTAGATCTAGAACATCTGGAGTAACAAAGATGATTTAGAGCTCAATGACCTTGACAAAATAAAAACCAAATACTTCTATTCAAGTAACATTTTGTGATGCTTTTAAGGCTATAGCAATGTATCCACTGCTAAGATCAACAAGAGTGCTAGACCCTCAATGGAATAAATTGATGCAATGACTATAATAATGTAAACATGAGCACAGAAGAGATGGTTGAGGAGGTCACAAGACAGAGCAAGGTTTCAGTCTGTTGTTCATAGGATTGCTATGCATTGCAGTCAACTAGATGGGACCTAACATCAACAATTGTTTCTTTTATGTGTCATTGATTCTCCTGCAACTCATTGTGACCCTATGTACATTAGCGCTGAAAATTGCCCTATCTTGATCCAAGTTCATTTTCCCTTACAGACCTAATCCCATCTCTCCAGTCACTGAGTCAATCTATTTCATCCTGGGTCTTCCTCTCCTGCACTATCATTCTACCCTTCTAAGCATGGTGTCCTTCTCCTAGAACTAGTTTCTCCTGGCTACATGTCAAAAGTATGTGAGCCAGAGCTTCAAAATTATTGCCTCCAAGGAGCAGCCTGCTTTCACCCTCTCCAAGACAGATCTGTTTGTTCTCCTGACAGCCCATGGTATATTCAGTACTCTTCTCCAGCACCACAACTCAAAGGTATAGATCTTTTTTCTATCATCCTCCATTATTATCCAGCTCCCTGATGCATAGCAAGTAAATGCAAACACCATGACCTGGATCAGGCACACCTTAGTCTACAGACTGACATTGTTGCTCTCCAGTAATCTAGAAAAGTCCCTGACAGCAGATGTTCCAAAGCTTTTTGTCTTGATTTCCTGACTGCTGGTGCCAAGAATGTTGATTGTGGAACAAGCCACCTGCACTTGTTATCAATTTCAACCACTTCTCCATCTGTTATAAAACTGCCAATTTCCTACTGGTGAGAATCTGTTCTCTTCTTGTTGCACTTCAATTCATATTTTTTTAATACTTTTTTACTTCAATTCATATTGAAGATTGCAGTCCTTGACCTTTTAAAAGCAAACACCTCATGTCCTTCTTAGTTTCAGCAAGAAAGATTGTGTCATCTGCATAGCGTAGTTTGTTGAGTCTTTCTCCAATCTTAATGCCACATACCTCCACATAAAGTCCAGTCTCTAGAATTATCTATTCTGTAAATAGATAGAAAAGGTATGGAAATAGGATGCATATGCATTCCTGACTCACATCTTTCCTGATACTAAACCATGCAGTGTTTCTTACTCTGTTCTGACTACTGCTTCCTGTTCTAATGGTAGGTTTTGCAGGAGCACAATTAAATGTTCTGAGATTATTTTGTTGTTATGTGACTCACTTGTGACTCATAGTAACCTTATGTACAACAGCTTTGAACCCAGCTCTATCCTGTGCCAATTTTATTGTCTCTGATACACCTACCCCTATTACCCCAATCACAGAATCAGTCCATCTCATTAAGGGTCTTCCTCTCTTGCAATGTACCTTTACCCTCCCAAGAATGAGGTCCCTTTCCAAGGACTGATTCCTCCTTGCAACATGCTCAAAATATGTCAGACAAAATGTCAGAATCCTTGCTTCCAAGGAGCAGCCTGTTTCATCAAATCTAGGAAAAATCTGTTTGTTCTCTTCACAGTCCATGCTTTACTTAATACTCTCCTGCAGCAGTCAAGTTCAAAGACATTAATTCTCCTTCTATTATCCCTAGTCATTGTCAAGATTTCTGATGCATAGCAAGTAATTACAAAGACTCTGGCCCAAATCAGGTGCACCTTAGTTCCAGACTGACATCATCACTCTTTAGTGCTCTGGAGAGGTCCCTGACAGCAGACTTTCCTATTCCAATTCATCTTTTTATTTTCTGACTTCTGGTACTAACAGTGTTGATTGTGGAGCCAAGCAAATGAAAGCAATTTCTTCACCATCTATCAAGATGCTGTCAATTGGCCCAGTAGTTATAATCTCTGTCTTCTTGATGTTGAACTTCAATCTCTATTTAAGGCTGCAGTCCTTGACCTTCTGCAGCAAGTGTTTCAAGTCTTCCTCAGTTTCAGGAAGCAGGGTTGTGTCATCTGCATAACACAGGTTGTTGATAAGCCTTTCTCCAATTCAGATGCCATATTCCTTCTCATAGAACTCAGCCTCTTGGATGATCTATTCTGCATATAGATTGAAAAGGAGGAGATAGGACACATCCGTGGTGTACATCCTTCCCTATTTTGAAACATGTAGTGTTTCCTTGCTCTGTTCTAATGACTGTTGCCTGATCCAAGTATGAGTTTCGCATAAGGGCAATCAAGTGTTCTGGGGTTTCCATTCTTCTCAGAGTCAGCCACAGTTTGTTGTGATCCATACAGTCATATTCCTTTGCATAGTCAATGAAACATAGACAGACATTCCTATGGTATTCTCTGCTTTCAGCCAAGATCCATCTAACATTAGCTATAATATCACTAGTACCACAGCCTCTTCTAAAGCTTGCCTGCACTTCTTGCAGTTCTCTGCTAATATGCT
>NW_006399886.1:5219539-5226492 GCF_000299155.1 Elephantulus edwardii | reverse complement strand
AAGACCCCAAACCTGCTCCTGAGATGATTTTTAAATTTAAATGGGATAGACTTAAGATCAAACTCTGGTTCTTGTGGATTTGATTGAATTTTCTTTTGCTTCACCTTTAACCTGCATATATGCAGTTGGTGGCCTATTCCACAATCAGCACCTGGGGCAGTTTTCACAGCTGATAATGAGTTTCTCCCATCATTCTTTTCAGAGATTAAATCAATCTGATTACTGTGCATACCATCAGATGAAATCCATGTGTATAGCAAGTGTTTGTTTCTTTTGAAAAGTATTTGCAATGAATCATTGATAGTACAGAATTTTATCTTTCTATTTCCAGATTAATTTCTGTCACCACACCACAGTTCCCAACTACTGATCCTTCTTCTCTGTTCCCACCTTTTGCATTCCAGTCAACCGTTATTATTGATAGCATGTTTGATTGATTTCTTACTGAAAAAGTTGGTAGAAAGCATCTATCTTCTCCTCTTTAGTTCTAGTTGTTGGTGCCTATAGCTGAATGATAGTGGTATTCACTGGACTTCCTTGTATGCATATGAGTACTATCCTGTCTGTCACTCACAACCTTGTATTTCAAGATCGATCTAGAAATGACTTTTTAAAACTATAAACAAAACTCCATTTTCCTCATCTTTTCATCTTCAGCATAGTAAATCATATGGTCATCTGATTCAAAATGTCCCATGACAATCTATCTCATTTAGGCAATAACTTGTATGTTAATATTTACACATTCCATTTCTTTCTTAACAGTGTCCAATATTCCTACATTCATGCTTCTTTCATTCCACATTCCAATCACTAGTGTTTGCTCATAACTGCCCCTCACCTTCCTGTTTCTGTATTTGAGGGCTCAGCCTCAGTTGCCATGTCTGATAGTCTATTAATCTTGAGGAAAATGGGAATCCCAGAACACTGTATTGTGCTTATGTGAAACCTATAGTTAGACCAGGAAGCAGTTCTCATAACAGTGCAGGGAAACACTGCATGGTTCAAAATCAGGAAAGAAGTATGTCAGAGATTCATCCTGTCTCATTACTTTTTCTATCTATATACAGACAGATCATTCAGGAAACAGGACTTTATGAGAAAGAATGCGGCATCAGAATGGGAGGAAAACTCATTAACAATGTATGTTTTGCAAATGACACAACCTTGCTTGCCGAAACTGAAGAAGACCTAAAGTGCTTGCTGCAGAAGGTCAAGGACTGTAGTCTTCAATATGGATTGAAGCCCAATATCAAGACTAAGATTCTCACTAAGGGCCAATTGGCAGCTCCATGACAGATGGAGAGAGATTGAAGTCCTTAACAATTATACCTTTCTCAGCTCCACAATCAACACTCAACACCAGCAATCAGGAAGTCAAAAGATTAATTACATTGGACAAATTCTGTTATCAGGGACTTCTCCAGAGTGCTGTAAGCAATGATGTCAGTCTAGAGATTAAGGTGTGCCTAATCCAGGCCATGGTCTTTCTTCACAATTACTTGTTGTGTTTCAGAGAGCTGGACAATGACTAAGGATGACAGAAGAAGAATTGATGCCTTTGAATTGTGGTGCTTGAGAATAGTTTTGAACATACCATAGACTGCTAAGAAAACAAATAGGCAGCCCATAACCTCTAAATAAGTTTGGGGTAAAGGCAAAAATGTTAACACTCTAGGTACATTTCACAAATTCCATAATGGTAAGCCTAGATTTAGGCTTGGTTGATGTGTGAGCCTAGTTTAATTTTTCAGGAGAAACTAGTCCTCAGAAAGAGATATAATGCTGGTAATGATAAAAATTTGGTGAAAGAAAAGAAGATTCAACAAGTTAGACTGATGCAATGACTAACATAATGGGCTTAAGCATGACAGATCATCAGGGTAAGGTTCAGATCTGTTTTCATGGATAGAGTTAATAAGAGTTATGGTATCTAACAACAACAATTTTTTTCTGAAATCTACATATTTATAATACATAGATCTTACTGGTACTTTACTTTTTTGAGACTAAAATGGCTTTAACTTCTGGTAATTAAAACTCTGTACCTGTTTTTGAGAAGAAGGACCACACAATAGACTATCCAAGCACAGAGAACAATCTTCCCCAAAATAAATTTTAATCATAATCCAGAGTTCAATGGATGGTTTAGATAATTAGAAACTGCTAAGGTAATTCATGAAAGAGACCAGCATTAAAACTGATAGAATATTTATTTTATCAGTATTATATAATGTTTTCTCTATGACTCAATAGCACTTGACAACAACATACAGAGAGCTCTTTTGGCGTGGTAGACAGATAGTGATGGTACCAAGCCAAGGGTGGGTGATTTTAATCTGTAGCCCTTGGGCCTAGTTTTAATTGTTTTTGGTTAAACATTTTTCTAAGTGGTATAGACTTCATTTGCTGTACAGAGGTAACTCATAGTTGCTGTGATGCTGAAAACTGTGACACTGATGTATCAAATGAAATAATGATTACCCATGGTGGACAGTGTTTGGTGAAGCTCCTGATTAAAACATGCTTGAAAACAGGTGTGGCATTCACTTCCAAAATAGCTTGCCTCCAGAAACTCTATGAACATGGAGAAATGATGAAAGTTATTCCAGTATTCAGGTCTCTCATTCATAGGGTCTCTATGAGTCGTCTATGACTTGACACCACTTAACAACAACAACATATAATGTTTACCAGAAATAGCTGAGAGAAGAATTTAGGATGTTTGAAATTTCCTGTGAGAAATAATAAGCACACTTGCCTCATGATTAAGGAAAAAAAAAAGAATTTAATAACATACTTAAAAAAGGTATATTTATAAAGATTATTAAAAAGATATTTCACTAACATAATGAGATGAAAGTATGAATTGTATTTATAATGTTCAATTTCTTGTTATTGTGTGCTATCAAATCAGAAATGACTTATAATTGACCCTCCAGTGGGTTTTCAGAGGCAACTCATTCCACTGAAGGAGATTGTCTTTTTCCAGCAAACAGCTGGTAGATTTGAACCACAGGCCTTTGGGATTTCAGCACAGCTTCTTATCTCTATATCAGTAGAGCTGTCTATGTTTAGTTTGTTGTTGTTGTTACATGCTTTCAAGTCATGTGACTCATAGCCAACTTATGTACAACAGTTCTGAACCCTGCCCTATCTTGATGCAGTCTTACTGACTCCTACCTACCTACTTCCATTGCCCCAGTGATTGTACCAATCCATCTCATCCAGGATCTTCCTCTCCTAAGCTGCCCCTCCACCATTCTAAGCATGATGTTCCTCTCCAAGAACCCAAGAACCAGTCCCTCCTGGTCACATGCCCAAATTATGAGATGGAGCTTCAAAATCTTAGCCTCCAAGGAGACACTTGGTTTCATCCTCTTCAAGACAGATCTATTTGCTTTCTTTAAGGTTCATGATATGTTCAAGACTCTTCTCCAGTACCACAACTCAAAAGCATCAATTCTTATTCTGTCATCCTAGGTCTTTGTCTAGCTCTCTGATGCATCTAATACAGAGATTAAGAAGACCTGGATCTGGCATACCTTAGTCTCTAGGATGAAACCATTGCTTCTCAGTACTCTGAGTACTCTGGAGAAGTCTCTAACAGCAGATTTCCCCAGTGCAATTCATCTTTTGATTTCCTGACTGCTGATGCCAAGAGAGTTGATGGTGGAGCTGAACAAGCCGTAATTGTTAATAACCACAATCTCTTCTCCTTCTAACATGGTGCTGTCAATTGGCCCAGTGGTGAGAATCTTTGTCTTATTGATATTTAGTTGTTTAGTTTAGTTTAGTTTAGTTTAGTTTAGTTTAGTTTAGTTTAGTTAATACTAAAAGTAAAAATAAGCAAACTCATAAATAAAACAAATATCACTAGAATATCCCATACTTTATGAAGAGTATATTGTAAAAGTTAAATATGGGAAAACTATTTAGTTTGCATTAAAGCTGTGCTTTATGGATTATTCATCATAAAATTAAAAATAATATTACAAAGAACATGTGTTCCTAAACCTTTAGTTGTTTTTATGTAAAATCTGTAGATAGACTAAGAGTCAATCATTTAGAAAGAACAGGGAAATATTGTATGTTTCAAAGAAAGTTGTGCATCCAGATTGTTTGCTTTTATCATAGTTACAGGGGCTATGCTGAGCAAATAATCTGAAAAGATAGATCAAATGAAGAAGAATTCTGCATCAGAACTGGAGGAAGGTTCATTAACAATGTGTGATATGCAGATGGTATAATCTGGACAATGACCAGGGAGGATAGAAGGAGAATTGATGCCTTTGAGCTGTGGTGCTGGAGAAGAGTATTGAGAATACCATGGACTGCTAGGAAAACAAACAGATTTGTCCTGCAAAGGGTTAAACCGGGTGGCTCCTTGGAGGCAAAGATTCTGAGGCTCTGTCTAACATACTTTGGACATGTTGTGAGGAGGGACCAGTCCCTGGAGAGGGATATCATGCTTGGGAGGGTGGAGGGACAGCGCAGGAAAGGAAGGCCCTCTATGAGGTGGATTGATTCAGTGACTGGGATAATTGGGATGGGAGTGTCAGAGACAGTGCGATTGGCACAGGACAGAGCAGAGTTTAGGGCTGTTGTACATAGGGTCGCTATGAGTCGCAAGCAACTCGATGGCACACAACAACAACAACAACAACAATAGGGGGAAAAGTTCTTGAAACACTTTGATGAAAGTCAAATACTATGGCCTTCAGTATTGATTACACTTCATTATAAAGAGAACAAAACCCCTTCCAAAAAGCAACATATCATAATAAATCTATAAAAGATTGAAGTTGGAGAAGCAACAGTTAAGAAATTGAATGGTGCATTGTTTGGGGCAAATCTACTTATCAAAGACCTCTTTAAAATACCAACAAGCAAGGATATCTATTTAAAGAGTAAGGTGAGCCTGATGCAGGCTACAGTATTTTTCAACTGCTTCATATGCATGTAAATAAGGAGACTTAAGAGAAACTGAAGCCTCTGAATGGTGGTATTGGCAAAGAATATTCCACAGACCATAAAATACCAGAAGAACAAGCAAAAACACTAGAAGAATAAATAAGAATATCAGAGGAACAAACACATATCTCTTGGAAAAACTATAGTTAACTTCCTCTTTACAATTAAAGAATGTTAGACTTTGTCTCACATACTTCGACAGGTTATCAACATGGTTTATTTCATGGAGATACAGGCTGTGTTTGATAGTGTGTTAAAGATAAAGAGGAAGATTTTCAATGAGTTCAATTGGTAACAAAAGTTTCAGTAACAGCAGTGATTGTAGGGATGACACAAGATTGAGCAGAACTGCCTTCTGCTGAACATAGGGTCTCTATAAGCCAGAACTGACTTGATGGCACCTACCAACAAACAACATATTTAATCTCCTTAATACCCAGTTCACCTAGAACCCCACCCAAAATGTCTTTAAATCTGAAACTCCCATACTCTCAGTTCTCATATATTTAAATCTAAGTCATTTTCATTTCGAGATATCTCTATTTAGATACTGAGAGATGAGACTGAACTTCTATGCAGAGAGGATTCTTTTATCAGAGAGAGAAAGAGAAAAAGCAAGAGAATGTCCCTAAATAAAGCATAAAGCAATAGTGTTATTAATTCTGAAACTGACAAGGACAGTTTATCAGAACTAGCTCTGAGGAAGGAGTTTCACAGCTAATCCAGATGTGATGCTTCAAATCCACCGGCTGCTCTTCAGGAGAAAGATGAGCACTCTCCTCTTCTGAGATTTACCTCTGAAAACTCATCAAAACTCAGCTATGAATCAGTTCCTGTTTGACAGCACATAAAAACAATAAGCTTTCCTTAGGGCTTGATTCCTGTAGAAGATATAACATCTGAGTTATATCTGGGTGTCTGAGAGCAATATTTTGTGACAGAGAATAAAATGTGCTCCTCATTTTAGTAACATTTACTAGCTTGATCTTAAAAACATAGCTTCTTTTAAAACCTCAAATTGTAAAACAAATACATTATTAACCTACTGAGTGACCTCATTGCTAATTGTTAATGTCTGCTTTTAGAGGCTTTGCTCTTTAAGGAACAATTTGTGATGTTTGGTATGTTAATTAAATGTCTTTTATATATTCTTTCCCATAATGCTGTCCTTTGTACAGTGAAGTGCCAATTATTTAAAAAGCTTTTTATTTAAAAGGATAGGGGTTTTTCTATATTAAATGCACCATAAATAAACATTTCTGGTTTGGACATTTTTTTTGCACTTTTCTAGGGGTCACTAATCTTTCCTGACAAAAGTAAATAGCAATTTGGGCAAAATCCAAAAGCATCACTTAATATTACATTAATTCTTACTCACAATTATGTTCACTTATTATCAACAATAAATTATTGTTAGACTAAGTAATTCAACCATATGATCTGTCCAGTCATATGCTTTTGCATAGTCAATAAAATACGAGGTAACATCTTTCTGGTATTCTCTACTTTCAGCCAAGGTCCGTCTAACATCAGCAACAATATCTTTTGTCCCACACTCAGTTCAGAACCTATCTTGAATATCCGGTGATTCTTCAGGATATCACTTTAAAAACTAATATGAGTCTCACTCAAATCACAGTATTTTCAACATCAGCAATGATATTCTTTGTTTCACAATCACGTCTGAATCTATCTTGAATTTCTAGTGGTTCTTCAATAGGACACTTCAAAAATTAAAGTGAGTCTGACTCAAATCACATTTTCAAATTTACATGAGCATATGAAAGTTGGAAAATGAATAAGGAATATTGAAGGAGAATGTATGCGTTTGAATTCTGGTGTTAGTGAAAAAGACTATTTAATATACCACGGACAATAAAAAGAACAAACTTGCCTTGTAGGAGTGCAATTAGGGTACTCCTAAGGGAAAAGGATGGTAAAACTTCTTCTTCCATGTACATTACTGTATTGTCAGCAGG
>NW_006399886.1:5212366-5217427 GCF_000299155.1 Elephantulus edwardii | reverse complement strand
CTCCTTAAAACATGTCCAAAGTATGTCAGACGAAGCCCCAGAATCCTTGCCTCCAAGGAGTAGCCTGGTTTAACCCTCTCCAGGATGGATCTGTTTGTTTTCTTTGCAGTCCATGGTACATTCAATACTCTTCTCCAGCACCACAGCTCAAAGGCGTCTGTTCTCCTTCTATCCTCCCTAATCATTGTCCAACTCTCTGATGCATAAGAAGTGATTACAAAAACCATGGCCTGTATCATATGGACCTTATTCTCCAGAGAGACACCGTTGCTCTTGAGTACTTTAGAGAGGTCCCTAACAGCAATACATTTTTTGATGTCCTGGCTGCTGGTGCCAAGAGTGTTGACTGTGGAGCCAAGCAAACTGAAGCTGTGAACAATCTCAATCTCTTCACCATCCATCCTGATGCTACCAATTGGTTCAGTAGTGAGAATCTTTGTCTTCTTGACAGGGAAGTGTATACAGAATGGAAATGTGACTGTTACTGCTCATCTGCAGCCAACTACAGTAAGAAATAATTTCCAGTATACAGCTCTTTTAAGTACTAGAATCTGAGTCTGTCTTAATTGTAGAGCAACAACTGGTTCAAGGGTACACTACCCAATGCCAGCCTACAACCAGTAACTGGATGAGAGCCCAAAATACTCTGACACTAAATACTTTGATGCACAATATTTCCTCCAGGATTTTCCTTTAGATGGCTTTGTTACAGGTACCTCAAAGTTCAATTTCTTCCTTTCTCAGTCTCATTTTGTTTTGTTTTGTTTTGAATTGATATTGGTCTCTAACAAACACTTATACTGCAATCATTTAGAATCTGTTTCCAGAGAGCCCAACTTAATTAAGACTAACCTCTCCACCAATCCGTCCACAAGTAGTGGTTATATTCTTATGTCAACAATCATTTCCACCTGTAGTAGGAGTCAGTTTCACAGTGTTTTCAAGGATGAGAATTCAATAATAAAGTTCAAATAACCCAATTTTGCTATAAACTCTGAGTTTGTAACCCAGTTTGGGGACACATGTCTATGTGAAGAAACAATTCTAGGATTGATGTATGCCATAGAGATCTAGTTCAGCAGAGATTTTTCTAAAACCCTTATTAAAATGAATCAGGATGAATGAGTTCCAGTCTTTTGCAGTTCACTAGAGAATACCCTCTTATGCCCTAAATCTACAAGCTCTAAAAACTAATCTACAACTCTAAAAGGGAAGACATGGATATAAATATTTTTATAAAGTTTTAATAGTGACACTGTGTGTTTCTTCTGTCTTCTTCTGATGCTTCCTAGGTCATTCAACTTTCTGCCCACAGTATCCTCAACTGTTACAACTCAAGGATTTAATTTGTTCCTCAGTTCCTATAGCTTAAGAAATGTTGAGTGAGTTCATCCCTTTTAATTTTCCAATTCCAGCTCTTTATACATTTCATTATAATATTTTGCTTTGTCTTCCTGTGCTGCCCTTTGAAATCTTCCTTAACACCTTGATTTCTTCCCTTGGCTTCTTGGCTTTCTAGCACAATATTCAGAGTCTTCTCTCACATCCATTTTGATCTTTTTTTCTTTGTTTTTGTAATGACCTCTTGCAGTCTTCATGGATGACATTCTCAATATCCTCTCACAGCTCCTCTGGTCTTTGTTCATTACTATTCGAGGCCTCAAACCTGTTCCTGAAATGTGTGGTTTTTTTAAAATTCAGGAGGAATAGATTCAAGGTCAAACTTTTATTATTGTGGATTTTATTTTATATTCTTTAGCTTCAGTTGATGAATGTAAGTAGTAAGTACTTAGTAAGTATTACAACTACTTTAGTATTTGATGATCTCATCCACAATAAGCACCTGTCCTAGTTTCCACAGTTGATATTGAACTTCTCCAACAATTTTTCCCACCTATGTAATAAATCTCATTCCTAGGTTGGCCATCAGGTAAGGTCCATATGTATAGTTGCCATTTGTGCTTTTTATAAAAGGTATTTGCCATGAATAAATCATTGACTGTACAGAATTCTATCATTCTGTAAAAGAATTGCCTGACAAAGAAGAATTTCATGAAACAATATGTGATCAGTAGCCTATGGTAACTAATGAAGAAATTCAAAATGTTCTAAAGGAATTGGTAAAAAAATAAGGTTCCAGGAATTCATGACATACAAACTGAGACATTTTAACAAACAGATGCTATCCTGGACTCGCTCATCACATTGTGACAAGAAATCTTACGGACATTCCCATTAAAAAAAAAAAGTGACCTGACAGAATGTGGAAATTATTACACAATAATATCACATGCAAGCAATGTCTTGCTGAAAATGATTCAGACACCTGGAACAGCACCATAATAGACAACTGCCAGATGTGTAGGATGGTTTCAGAAGAAGTCGTGGCACTAGGGATGTTACAGCTGATATTAGATGGATCTTAACCGAAAGCAAAGAGTATCAGAGGAATGTCTATATGTCTTTCATTGATTATGCAGAGGTATTTGACTGTGGATCACAATCAATCATGGCTAACTCTGAGAAGAATGGGAAATCCAGAACACTTGATTGTGCTTATACAAAATCTGTACTGGAGCAGGAGGTGGTCCTCAGAAAAGAACTAGAAAACACTACATGATTCAAAATCAAGAAAGGTGTATACCAGGAATGTATCTTATCTCCATACCTTTTCAATTTAATTGAAGAACTGATCATCCAGGAGACTGGGCTTTAAGAGGAGGAATGTGGCATCAGGTTTGGAAGAAACATTCATCAACAAGTTGTGTCATGCAGATGACACAACCTTGCTTCCTGAAACTGAGGAGGACCTTAGGCATTTGCTGTAGAAGGTCAAGGACTGCAGCCTTCAATATTGATAGAAGATCAACATCAAGAAAAGAAAGCTTCTCACTACTGGAGCAATTGGCAACATCATGATAGGACTGTGAAGAGATTGAGGTTGTTAAAAGATGCAACTTGTTAGGTTCCACAATCAACAATCTTGGTACTAACATGCAGGAAATCAAAAGACATTGGGAAAATCTGTTGTCAGGAACCTCTCCTCAGAGTACTGAAGAGCAATGAAGTCAGTGTAAAGATGGAGATGTGCCTGGTCCAGTCCATGGTCTTTGCAATTACTTACTATGTGTCAGAGAGCTGGACAATGACTAAGGATGATAGAAGCAGAGTCAATGCTTTTGAGTTGGAGTGTTAGAGAAGAATATTGACTATACCATGGACTGCTAAGGGGACAAACAGGTACATTCTGGACAGAGTGAAACAATGCTTCTGCATGTAGGCAAAGATTTTGAAGCTCTGTCTGACATACTTTAGGTATGTTGCAAGAAGGGGCCAGTTTTTGCAGAGGGACATCATGCTTGGAAGGGTGGAGGGACATTGCAAGAGAGGAAGACACCACTTGAATGAGATGGGTTGACTAAGTGACTGGGGTAATGGGAGTATATGTGTCAGAGACAATGAAATTGGATCGAGATAGAACAGGGTTGAGAGGTTTTGTACATTGGGTTGCTATGGGTCAGAGTCAACTAATGGCATATAAAAACAACAGCAAAGTTTTAATGGAATTCTTTCATTTGAATCCCAGGGTTGATCTACTAACATAAACAGCTTGGGAAAATTCGGAAAGATTCTGCATTGAATTACCAGAATACACCAGCACTTATTTTAAATAGGCATGTGTGCTTGTGTCTAATGTAGGCATTATATGTATGAATATTTTCAACACATAAAGCAGTAAGAATGCCAATAACTTGTAATATATTGCCCATTATCAGTCATTTGAAATTTATTGCAAAATCTGAATCTCATGACCTTTTTCTTAATATCATCCTGGAAACAGGATATAAAATGTTGTTGCTGGTAGGTGCCATCAAGTTGAGCACAACTCATAATGACCCTATAAACAAAATACCTGAACTCTGTTCTATCCTGCACCAGCCTCACACTGCCTGACACACAAGAGCCCACTGCAACAGCCATCATATCAATCCTCCTGGTAGAGGGTCTTCCTCTCCCTCTCTGACCCTCCACTCTTCCTAATATTATGTCTTTCTCCAAGGAAGAGTACCTCCTAGCAACATGTCCAAAATGTCCAGAGTATGTGAGGCAAAGCCTTGTCATTCTGACCTCCAAAGAGCACTCTGCCCACACCATATCCAAGACATATCTGTTTGTTCTCTTGGACATCCATGGGATTATCAGTGTTCTTGTCCAACACCACAACTCAGAGGTGTCTTTTTCTGTCATCCTTATTTATTGCTCAGTGTTCAGATACATAGCTAGCAATCAGAAAGAATATGGCCTGAATCAGACACATCTTAGTCCTCAAACTGACATCACTATTCCTCAATTATTTGGAGAAGTCCCTAACTGCAGATTTTCCTGGTGCAGTGCATCTCTTATTTCCTGACTCTTCACACCAATTGTGGATCCAAGCAAGATGAAGCTGTTGGCAGTTTCAATTTTTTTCTCCGTCCATCATGATACTTGATACTGCTTATTGGTCCAGCGGTAAGAATCTTTGTATTCTTGATAGTGAGACATTATCCATACTGAAGGCTGTATTCCTTGATCTTGTGCAACAAGTGCTTCAAGTCCTCCTCACTTTGACCAAGTAAGGTTGTGTCATCAGAATAACACAGGTTATTGATGAGTCTCCCTCCAATCCTGATGCCACACTCCTCTTTATAGAGTCCAGCTTCTTAGATAATTTGCTCTGCATATATAGAGAGACCAGAGAAACCTTTTACAGCAAATGGTAACTCTTATAATAAGCAGTTGTAAATTACTCACTTTATTGTACGGAAATAACTAAACAGAAAGTGGTAAAAATGAACTAAAATCTTAGCCTACTATTGAAATGACATTTAAAAGCAGTTTAAAATATAAAAGAATAACAGCAACAAACTTTCAGCAAGAAGTCTCTGCTCTTTGGATAACAAGGATAGAATAAGATCCATAACTCTAAGCCTCAGTCTTACTGCATTAAGGACCATGATGATCTAGAACTTACAAGTATTTCACAGAATATTACTTATCCTACTCTGTTTTAATTTAATT
>NW_006399886.1:5201900-5212238 GCF_000299155.1 Elephantulus edwardii | reverse complement strand
TTTTTTTTAGGAAGTTCTTGAGGCCTAGTGATAAGAAGCTGCACTCTACCCCAAAGGCACATAGTTTAAATTCACCCCCTGCTCCAAGGGAGAAAGATGGACAATCTCCTCCCATTCAATTAACTGCCTCTGTAAAGCAGCTGCAGGATAAGTTGTGTGTAATTTCTGACTTAATGGTATACAGCAACATCATTTTTATAAAAAGCCTTAGTGGTGCTGTAGTTAAGTGCTTGTCTGCTACTTAAAAATCAGTGGTCCTGGTAGAATGGTATTAATAAATTCAGGATTATTCAAACAAATTGCACACTGATATAGCTCTTAAAACCTGGCATCTGCACTTCCAGCCTGTAAAACCAGTTGAACTGTCTAATTAATATTTGTTTGGTCCTCAGACCCTGTTGTAGCTTCTCTATAGTCGTGCAGATTACCATAAACTGTCTGTTTACCGAGAAAGGAAATTCATCTCTCTTGAACGTGTATAGATCTTTTGGAACTGCATTTTTCTCAGATATGTAAACTGTACCTCAAGTTGTCTGTTTACCTGTCACTATATAAAAAACTATTCTTTTGATTGTCACTTTGAAATGGCAGAAGCAATATGTTACGTAGATTGATACCTAACTTAACTATAAAAACCAATAACCATCCTTAGGCAGTGAGACCATTTTTGAGAGAATTACCTTGGATCTCCCAGATCTGCAATGTAGTGATTTGAAATGCATCTGTCTTATTGCCAAATAATTATGGAAAGTCCTAATCTACCAGTGAATCCATAGGAGATAAGACTTGTTGACTTTCTCCAATGGAGATTGCTGTTCTTGTCATTTTTAGGTGCTGTACAACTCACAGTGACTATATGCGCAGTGATTATGTACAAGAGATTATAATCAACAACAAAGAACCGTGAAGACCCTTTTATCTTGCTTATAAACATTTGAGTCCAACACAAATAAAATGACATTTACTATAATCTCCAAATCACTGTTTATTACTGAATATATCAGCTCTATAAGGTCAAGCTGTATGCACAAGTTGGCATGCATCTCTTTCTCACTTTCTTAGAGATCAAGAGTAACTTACAAACTCCACAAGACAATAAGAACTAGTTTCTGGGGCTTTTCTGAGTTGACAGTCTTTGCAAATCCCACCTGGGCAAGCAGACATCCATAGATGTGACATCTGAGTTTTATCATCCCACTTTCTTATAGTCTCTTTGCCAGACTTTTAAGGGGCTTGCTTTTGCACAAAAGAGATCATATTCAAGAGACAGAGCAAAGCAGCCTGTGGGCTTGAAGGTACATTAGGTTGAAATATTTGAAATTTCTTGCCTCCTACCACTGAAGGGTTTCTGAGGCCAGGTAAAGGTTAAACATCAACTTCTGGTTGCAGAATAATACATCTGCCCCAGGGCACAAAGCGGGTTATCACCTGCAAAATCTCTTCTACTCCTCTAAAAAGAAACCTGCTATTTAGGAAGCATTCTTTCCAGAAATGTGCTCTACCATATGGACTGAAACACATTTATAAGACAAGTTTTCCCTTGCAAGTTAACTAGGTCAGGCTTCTGATCCCTTTCTGTAGCTATTGCAATCACTGCCCAACAATCAAGAGTAAATGGATGGCTGGGTCATCTGCATGACCCCTTGTCTATTTTTTGTATTGTTACCTTTCTTGAATTTTGTTTCCCCTTTCAGCCTCTACATAGTTCCCCTGGTCAGTCATTTTATCTACATTTAATCTAGAATACTCAATAGCATCCAGAAAAATTTATTTGCATTCTTAAGTAATTGACATTGATCGACAGTGACTTCATTGAAGGATAAACATTTGTTTAGAGATACCCTGAAAAACTGAATGATCCAGATACCTCTTACTGTTGTTATTGGTATCATCAAGTCGCCTGCTACTCATAGCAACCCTATGCACAATAACTCTGAATCTTGTCCTATCCTGAGTCAAACTCACATTTCTGGCACACCTGTCCTTATAGCCAATTACTGAAACAATCCATCTCACTCAGGGATTTCCTCTCCTGTGTCATCTCTCCACTCTTCCAAGCATGATGTCCTTCTCCAAGGACTTGTCCCTCCTGGCAACATGCCCAAATAAGCAAAATGGACCTTGAAAATCCTTGCCTCTGAAGAGTAACTTCTTGTTAGTTGTCATCAAATCCATTTTGACTGGTTATCGTCATATATATGCAGAAAACTACCGCTCCAGAGGATTTTCAAGGTTGTGATTTTCAAAAGCAGATTGCCCAGCCTATTTTTCAAAACATCTCTAGGTGGGTGTGAACCACCAACCTTTCAGCTAGTACTAAAATGCTGAACCATTTATGTAACCTAGGAACTCCATACAGATTCTTAGACTGCAAATAAAACAATCCATATTTATAAGATCTGTACCAACTTAGTGAAACATTAATAACTATGACACACTATTAGTAGGAAAGTGGAGAATGACAATGTATATGTCAGAGAAAGCACTAAACTGTAAATGATGACAACTAGGATTAAGTTCCAGCTCCTTTAAGGAAATGAGTAAATCTTGTAAGCCATGTCCTTTGCCTCCTTGCCAGCCTGGTGTCCCCTGGTATCCCTGCTGAAAATATATCCATAAAACTTCCTGCAGTAAAATATAACTGTAAGACTTATGTGGCATAGAATTTATTTCTGTCCCAACTTAACTACAGTCCTCTAAAAGACTAATTAGGCACAGAAGATGCTCATTAGCAATAATAGTTCTTGGATAATGAAAAGCAAATAATAAGTTGCAAGAATATTTATATTACCTAATATTTTTGTTAATTCATTCTTTTATTGAATGAACACTCTTGAGTTCATGAAATCTGTAGAGACAGGGCATAAATACAACAAAAATAAATGTGGTTTCTGCAAAAAAAGAACCATCATGAATATGAGTATAGCTTATTATCACAAAATTCATATTGGCTACACATTGAATAAAATTTCTAAAATAGCTATGTATGGCAATAGTCATATGGTGTGGCATACGATAAAGGGTAATGTCAGGAATAAGGGAGGTAATCGCAATGTTCATTGGGAGGTAAAATTCAGGCTGTGTCCCTTAAAGGTCTTTGGAAATAATTTAATTTTACTCAAACAAATGTCCTGTGAAATCAACTTCTTTATGTTTAAAATATAGGCAGTTATAAGAAATGTGGTTATGTACTGTGGAGTCAGAACCAACTTGTAGCTGTCCTTCCAGTGTGTTTTCAGAGGCAGTAAATCCCATGGAAGGAGAATGTCCCTCTTTTTCCCACAGATCTACTGGTATATGTTTGGTTGGGAACACAATTCCTGGCTACTAAACCACCACCATCTGATTCAAAGTGATTTGTACCAGTCCATTTCGGCCTAGGATGTCATTCTGGATGCATTCCATTCATTTTTTATAACTTCCAGTTTTCAAACTTTCATAGTTTGTACATTCTACATTCCAATTATTAATGTTTGCTTGCACCTGTCTTTAATGGTTGAATGACTTCCCATCTGAGCTTTACCCATAATACTATAGCTATAGGGGGGGTGTGTGTGTGTCTGTGTCTGTGTGTGTCTGTGTGTGACACTTCTCTGTTGTTCGTAGTGTTTCCAAAGACCTGTTACTTCAGAAGTATATGACTTGTCCTGCTTCCTAATCTGTCTTATGTTATCGTATGATCTACTGTGCTAGGAATAAAAACTTGAGGAAGAGTGGTGTGACATTCATAATGAAAAGGACAATTTCAAAGTCTATCCTAAAGTACTATGTTTTGAGTGATAGGATTATATCCATATGCACACAAAGAAAATTTGTTAACATGGCTATTATTCAAATGTATGCACCAGTAACTAAAACCAAAGAGGGGGAAATTGAGGATTTCTACCAACTTTTGCAGTCAGAAATTTATCAAACACACAATCACAGTGCACTAATAATTACTGAAGACTATAATGCAAAAAGGTATGGAATTGGTAACACAAATGAGGCAGGAGAACAAATGATTGAACTTTATGTATTAAATGATTTATTCATTGCAAATACTTTTTTAAGAAACACAAACCATTACTTCACATGGAACTCAAATTGATTATATCTATAGAAAGAATCACTGGAGAAGCTCAATATCATCAGTAAGAACCAGATTAGGTGCTGACTGTGGAACAGACTATAAATTACTTATGTGCATAGTCAAATTTAAGCTGTAGATGATTAAAACAAATCCACAAGAAGTAAAATATAACATTGAGTTTATTCCACAGGATTAAAAAAATCATCTTAAGAACAGGATTGAGGCATTGATCATCAATTATCAAAACCGAAATGAACTGCGGAGTGAAATCAAGAATTTCATCCATAAAGAGAGAAAAAGATCCTGACAAAAAAAGAGAAAGACTAAGTCAATATGGATGTCAGCAGAAACCACGAAAATTGCATTAGAGCATTGAGAATTCAAAACAAAGGAAAGAGATGATGAAGATGATTTCAAAATATTTCAAAGAGCAGAATGAAAAAACAAAATAAAGTACTATAACAAAAAGTGCAAAAATATGGATTTAGAGAATTAAAAGGAAAAAAATCACTCAGCATTTCTCAAGCTGAAAGATTGAAAAACAAATTAATCTTCAAGTGGCAGTACTGAAAGATGGCATGGCAAAATCTTGAAGGATTCAATAAGCATTTAAAGAAGATGGAAAGAATGTACAGCGTCACTATATCAAAATGAATTGGTTGACACTGAAAATATTAAGAAGCACCATATGAACAAGATCCAATGTTAGCAAAGGAAGGATTTCAAGCTGTACTGAAGAGAGTAACACAAAGTGAGGCTCCAGGAATAAATGGGACCCCTATTGACATTTTTCAACTAATAGATGTTTGTTGAAAACCCTAGATGTGCTCACCAGTCTAAGTCAGGAAATTTGGAGAACAGCTTCCTAGCAAGCTGACTGGAAGAGGTCTATAGTTGTTCCATTCCCGAGAAAGGCAATCCAAGAGAATGTGGAAATTATTTAACAATACGATTAATGCCACAAATAGGCAAAATATTGCTGAAGATCCTCCAAAAAGGGCTGGAATAGTATACTGACAGAAGTTCAAGCTGGTTTTAGAAGAGGCCATGGCATCAAGGATATCATTATGATGTCAGATGAATCCTAGCTGAAAGCTAAGAATACCAGAAGAATATCTATATTTTATTAACTACGCAAAGGCATTTGACTATGTGGATCACAAAAAAACTATGACTAACCTTGAGAAGGGAATCACAGAACATTTAATCATGTTCATACAAAATATGTCCCTAGATCAACAAACTGTTAGAATGGAACAAGGGACCATTGTATGCTAAAGAATCAGGAAGAGTGTGAATCAGGCGTGTATCCTTTCTTCATATCTATTCAATTTGTATGCTGAGCGAATAATTTACAAAGCTGGACTCTATGAAGAAGAATGTAGTGTCAGGATCAGAGGAAGACTCATAGACAACCTGCAATGTGCAGCTGACACAATCTCACAAAGGTACTTACTACTGACGCAGTGGGCAAAATTCTGATAAATAGGGATGGGATTGAAACTGTTAATGATTTCATCTTGCTTTGATCCACAATCAATAGTTTTAGTACCAGCAGTCAGCAAATAAGGAGATGTATTACTTTGGACCAATTCACTGTCAGGGACCTCTCCAAAATACTGGAGAGCAATTACATCAGTGTGAAGACTAAGGTGTGTCTGATTCCAGCCATGCTCTTTTTCAATTATTTGTTGCACATCTGAGAGTTGAACAATGAATAAGGGTGACAGAAGGTGAATAGATGATCTTGAATTGTGATTTGGAGGAAATCCCGTGATCTGCCAAAAGAATGAAGAGGTGTGTTTTGGAAAAGGTAAACTGAGTGCACTTGGGAGACAAGGATGGCAAAACATTGTCCCTCATACTATGAACTTGTTGCTAGGAGAGCCTCTTCCTTGGGAAAGGTTATCATGCTTGGAAGGGTGGAGGTTCAGCGAAAGAGAGGAAGCCTCCCATTGAGATGGATTGACTCAGTTATTGTAGCATTGAGCTCAAGTGTATTAGAGATAGTGAAGATGGCACAAGAAAGGACAGGTTACAGACTTGTTCATAGGGTTGCTTTGAGTCATACTCGACTTCAGGGCACCTAACAACATAAATAACGAGCCCCAAGAGCTCTCTAATGTTGTTGCTGTTGTTGTGTACCCTGGAGTCAGAACAGACCCATAGTTGACCTTCCAATGTTTTTTTTTCCTTTTTTTAAATTAATTTTAATGAATGTTTACAGAGACTTAGGGTTTCCAGTCATTCATTGTTGCACTTTTCTCCCTGCTCACCCCCTCCCCCCAATTAATTCTTCTCCTTGAAAAGGAAAAGAAAAACTCTTTCATTGTTATGCAATCCCTCCCCCAAGTCCACTCCATTGTGCAGCCTTCATTCTGTACTCTTGTCATGACAATAATGTTGTTGTTGTTGTTGTTATGTGCTGTCAAGTTGCCTGCCACTCATAGCAACCCTATGTACAACAGCCCTAAACTTTGCCCTATCCTGTGCCAATCTCACTGTCTCTGACACACCTACTCCCATTACCCCAGTCACTGAATCAATCAATCTAATTGAGTGAGGGTCTTCCTCTCCTGCACTGTCCATCCACCATCTGAAGTATGATGTCCCTCTCCAAGGACTGGTTCCTCCTTGCAACATGTCCAAAGTGTATCAAATGAAGCATCAGAATCCTTGCCCCCAAGGAGCAGCCTGGCTTCACCCTCTCCAGAACAAACCTGTTCATTTTCTTAGCAGTTAGTGGTATATTCAATACTTTTCTCCAACACCACAGCTCAAAAGCATCAATTTTCTTTCTATCCTTCCTAATCATTGTCTAGCTCTCTGATGCATAGCAAGTGATTGCAAAGACCATGGCCTGTATCAGATGCACCTTAATCTCCAGACTGACATCTTTGCCTTTCAGTACTCTAGAGAGGTCTCCAACCACAGACGTTCCCATTGCAATGTGTCTTTTAATTTCCTGGCTGCTGGTGACAAGAGTGTTGACTGTGGAGCCAAGCAAACCAAAATTGAACAATCTCAATCTCTTCACCATCCATCGTGATGCTGCCAGTCGGTCCAGTGGTAAGAATCTTTGTCTTCTTGATATTGAGCTTCAAACCATACTGGAGACTGCAGTCACTGACCTTCTACAGTAAGTGCTTCAGGTCCTCCTCAGTTTCAGCAAGCAGGGTTGTATAATCTGCATAACACAGATTGTGGATGATTCTTCTCCAATCCTGATGCCACATTTCTCCCCATAGAGCCCAGCCTCCCAGATAATCTGTTCTGCATAAAGATTGAAAAAGTATGGAGACAGGACACAGCCCTGGCATACACCCTTCCCAATTTTGAACCATGAAGTGGTTCCCTGCTCTTTTCTGATGATTGCCTCCTGGTCCACGTATAGGTTTGGCATTAACACAATAAAGTGTTCTGGGATTCCCATTCTTCTCAGAGTTAGCCACAGGTTTTTTTTGTTTTGTTTTGTTTTTTATGATCCACAAAGTCAAATGCCTTTGCATAATCAGTGAAACAAAGACAGATATTCTTCTGGCATTCCCTGCTTTCAGCCAAGATCTATCTAATATGACAATAATAACCAATCATATAACCCTTTCAAACAGCTCTCTCCCTCATCTGTTACAATGCAGTATACATCATTCCTCCCCTCCTCTGTCTTCCCTCAACCTCAATAGGACCATTATTGTAACATAGAACTTCAAATAGTTTTTGAGAGGCAGTTAATCACATGGGAAGGGATTGTCCTTCTCTCTCCCATGAAGCTGATAGTGGATTCGAATTACAAGCCATCAGGATTGCAGGGCAGCTTTTTACAACTTCTAGGCCACCACTGCTCCTTCACAGGGTACATAAAATTCTGTTTAATAGCTTACTTTCTAGAAAGTTGCCTGCCACATGGTGTGTCATGGAAAATTATTTTAGGGACTCTATTACTAGAAAATACAAACACTGGCGTTGTTTTGAAACTGAGAAAGTTAATATATCCCAACAAAGATCATCTGATTAGTTTTCAGAGTATAGAGAGTTTCTATGTGCTTACGACTGTGCCCTCGGCCTAAAAGATGGTTCATATGTGTTCAGAAAATTCCTGTTCCAGTTTCCTGTCAAGAGGTGATACACTGTGGTGTACTATTGTTGACCTAACATTTTATGCTTCACTTTTCTTCTATTAGCTAAGGCTAAAATCCCATTTTTTCACGCTTTTAAATTGGGTTAGATCTTCTGTGCAAACAAGAACGTATTATTGTAGAAGTACAAGTAGTCCATCACTTCCCAAGGCATTGCCTTTATCAATTTACAGTATTCCCAAGCACACTGAACACCAGACAGGCAGTCATTGGTTTTTAAGCATTTAAAAGAAAGAGAACTGAAGAAGAAAATATCATCTAACCCTAGCTCTTCTTCATGATCTGGACAGAATTCACAGGATTTTAAAAGTAATGGTTGAAAGGTTGCCTTTAGTATGTTATATTTTTTATCCATTCTATTAGATATTAAGCAATATAATAATAATTATATTTTCACAGTCTTTCTCCTTAAAACAAAGCTTAATTTAAATTAAATTAAATGTTTAATAATGTATGCACATCATTTGTCCAATAAGGCTGGAATTTATGCAAGTAATAGAATAGCCCTTTGATGGCTCCCAGACAGAAGACAAAAGAAATTTAAAAAGCATAGATTTCCCCCTTACAGTGATCACTAAAGCACAGGACACATGCAATCAAGAAAATCTGGAGACAGCTGATGGTTAAAAGCCATAATGAGAGAATGTGATAATAAGCAGTATAAGCATTTAGAGCATGGAGCAATCAGGGATTGAAATGATAGGGAAAGTTTAACAATGGAGGAGGAACTTAAGCAGGAATCTTGAAATGCGTATTGACTCTGCATGTTCATTTTCTAATCATTACCCACAGTAATGAGCCTGGTGCCTGTAGACAGAGAACTGCAAGGAACCCTGCTTGGCATATTGTTCAAATTCAGCCTGACAGGCACTCCCACCCAATTTCTGACTCTTCAGGCTGAAAGCACACAGTCTAATTCTCTGACACCTGAGATCCAATGACTAACATACACTTCTCCAAATGAAGAGACCCTGCCAAAGGGGTAAGATTACCTTTCAAGAGCATTCTACTATGTTGTTCTTAACTAGGTGTTTGGTAACATCTCATCTTCTTCATTTCAGCATTTAAAATAGCACAATTTAGTTACTATGGGAGCCAAAATATAAATGGAGGAATATAAATCAGATTTGCTATTCCTGAAACCCAATACTATCTTCGTCTTTTCAAACTTATCTAGGAAGCTCCATTGATAAGGTGCTAAAACTCAGCTGAAAGTGTAATTTTATCATTAAACACAGGAAGCATCATAATTTCTTCATTTGCCGATTTTGTTTGAAATAGATATCAGATATTTATTTACATAACAAACTGTGACAATCATAATAATAAAAATCCATAATATTGCTTAGTTCCAAGAAGGGAAACACTAAACCATTCTCTTGTTATTATCTGACATTCACTTACTTTAGACCAAACCAATCAAACCACAATCAATTATTGAGAAGGTAGCACATTTCTCATGTTTGTTACTGTTAATGATTTTCTTGGATTTCAAGTTTGTTTTTTATATTTTTAATGTTCCTGTTCCAAAGAAAGGTGACCCAACAGAGTGTGGAAATTATTGAATGTCATTGATATCACATGCAAGCAAGATTCTGATGAAGATTATAGAAAAATGACTGGAACAGCACATCAGCAGAGAACTGCTTGTCCTGTCTGGGCTTAGAAGGTGTCATGGTACTAGGGATATTGTAGCTAATGTTAGATGGATCTTGGCTGAAAGCAAGGAATACCAGAGCAATGTCTATCTGTGTTTCATTGATTATGCAAAGGCGTTTAACTGGGTGGATCAGAACAAAATGTGACTGGCTCTGAGAAGAATGAGAATCCGAGAACACTTGATTATGCTAATGCGAAACCTATGCTTGGACCAGGAGGCAGTCATCAGAAAAGAGCAAGGAGACATTGCATGGTTCAATATAGAGAAGGGTGTATGCCAGGGATGTGTCCTATCTCCATACCTTTTCAACCTATATGTAGAACAGATTATCTGGGAGGCTGGTCTCTATGAGGAGAAGTGTCAGGATTAGTGGAAGATTCATCAACTATGCAGATAACACAACCCTGCTTGCTGAAACTGAGGAGGACCTGAAGCGCTTGCTGCAGAAGGTCAAGGACTGCAGCCTTCAG
>NW_006399886.1:5185516-5188915 GCF_000299155.1 Elephantulus edwardii | reverse complement strand
AATGCAGGTTATACACATGGACTTCACCTGATGGTATGCATAGGAATCAGATCGACTACATCTGTGGAAGGAACCGCTGGAGAAGCTCAATATCAGGTGTGAAAACTTATTACTATAGAGGTTGAAATTAATATCTTATTAATTTCAGTGTTTCCATGGTACATTTTGTAGAGGGAAGATATATAAGATCTTTGAAATACTTTTATTGTAGAAACACTTTGTGATAAGGACAGTCTTATGCTGGGTATTCAGCAATGATTACAGATATTCTGTAGCAGATTATGGGTTTCATTTCCCTTAATCTCAAAATATTAATATGATGAAAGGTAATCCTAACTTATTCTTGATAGCTCATTTAGTTGATAAGGAGTATTGGATACTTCATGGACTACCAAAAGAAAACACAAATCTATCTTGTAGGAAGCACAACCATAGTATGCCTAAAAAGCAAAAATGGTTAAACTCTTCTCGATTATTTTGTACATGTTATGACAGCTCAGGCCCATGGAAAAAGACATCATACTTGGAAAAGTAGGAGTCCATAAGAGAGTGGAAGACTCTCAATGAGACATATTGACAAAGTGACTGCAACAATGGGCTTGAGTATGGTTGAGATTGAGAGGATGGCACAGAATAAAGGAAGGTTTAGACTAGTTCACAAACTTAGTATGAGTTGGAGTCAACTTCATGGCACAAAACAGCAGCCAATGCAGTTATCAAAATATGTTTTGATGATTTACATCAAGACCTTGTTGTTGTTGTTGTTGTTGTTGCTGTTGTTATTGTTGTTAGGAACCATTGATTCAAGTACAGCTCATAGTGACCCTATGAACAAAATACATAAACACTTTTCTATCCTGTGCCATCTTCACACTTCCTGACACGCGATAGCCTATTGCAGCAGTTACTCTGTCAATCCACCTGGTTGAGGGTCTTCCTCTCCTTTGCTGACCCTCCAGCCTTCCAAGCATCAGGACCCTCTCCAGGAAACAGCCTCTCCTAGAAACATGTCCAAAGTATGTATCATTCTTGCCTTCAAAGAGCACTCTGGCAGCATCCTCTCAAAGACATATCTCTGTTCTTTTAGCTGTCCATGGGATGTTTTGTGTTCTTCTCCAGCACCACCACTTAAAGGCATCAATTCTTTTTCTGTTATCCTTATTCATTGTCCAGCTTTCAGATGCATAGAAAGTTATTAGAAAGACTATGACATGAATCAGACGCACTTTAGTCCTCAAACTGACATCATTACTCCTCAGTAATTTGGAGAGGTTCCTAACTGCCAATTTTCCCAGTAGAATGTGTTTCCTTATTTTCTGACTGCTGGTACCAAAGTGTTAATTGAGAATCCCAGCAAGGTGAAGCTGTTAACAGTTTCAATCTCCTCCCCTTCCACCATGATGTTGCTTATTGGTCCACTGGTAAGAATCTTTCTTCTCTTGACATTGAGATGCAATCCATGCTGAAGGCTGCATTCCTTGATCTTCTGCAACAAATGCTTCAAGTCTTTCTCACTTTCAGTAAGCAGGGTTGTGTCATCTGCATAATGCAGATTATTTATGAGTCTCCCTCCAATTCTGATGCCACACTGTTCTTCATAGAATCCAGCTTCTCAAATAATTTGCTCAGCATGGAGAAAGAATATACCCTGACATATTCCTTTCCATTTTAAACCATGAGTGTTACCCTTCTCTGTTCCCCTACTGACTCCTTGTCCAAGTACAGGTTCCTCATGAACACAATTAAGTGCTCTGGGACTTCCATTCAGGGCAATGTCAGCCACAGTTTGTTGTGATCCACACAGTCAAATGTCTTTGCATAGTCAAGAAAGTACAAATAGACATTTTTCTGGTATTCTTTACTTTCAGCCAGCATTCATCTGACATCAGCAATGATATCCCCGGTGCCACAGTCTTTTCTTTTCCTGCTTGAACTTGTGGTAGTTCCCTATCTATGTGCTGTTCTAGCTGGGTTTGAATAATCTGATCTTCAGTAGTAATTTGCTTGCATGTGATATTAATGATATTGTTTGATAGTTTACACATTCAGCTGGATAACCTTTCTTGTGAATGGAAAAAATATGGACCTCTTCCAATCCATTGGCCAGAGAGCTGCCTTCAAATTTCCTGACAAAGACTGGTGAAAACATTTAAGGCTACATCTGCTAATTGACACAAAGCAATTGATATCCCTTCAACTCCTGGGGCCTTATTTTTTTTTGCCAATGCCTTCAATGCAGCTTCCACTTCCTTCTTTATTACCATTGCCTTCTGTTCATAGTGTACTTCCTGAAATTTTTCAGTGTCAATCAGTTCTTTCTAGTACAGTGACTCTGTATACTCCCTCCATCTTTTTTTATGCTTTCTGGGTTATTCAGTATTTTGCTCATATCATCTTTCAATATTGTGACATGAGGCATAAATTTTTCAGTTCTCTCAGCTTGAGTTCTTCCCTATTAATTCTTCAAATCCAGCTCTCAGCACATGCCATTATAATACTTTGTTTTGTCCTCCCGGGCTTCCTTTGGACATCTTCTGTTTCAAATATATGCTCCTATATCTGGAGCCAAAGAGGAAAAATATTGAAAAAATGTATCAAATCTTGCAGTCCTAAATTGACCAAACATGCACTCAAGATGTGTTCATGATAACTGGTGACTAGAATACAAAAATGAGAAACAGTGAAGAAGGAAAATTAGTTTGAAAATATGGGCTTGGTGATAGAAATTAGCTGGAAATAGAATGATTGAATTTCGTGTTTACAGTGATTTTTATTTATTCATTGTAAATATATTTTTAAAAGACACAAACAATGACTTTACACTTGGATCTCACCTGATGGAGTGCATCAGATTCAGACTGATTACATTTGTGTAAGAAATTGTTGGAGAAGCTCAATATCAGCAGTTAAAACTAGACCAGGGAAAACTGGGTAAGATTCTCAATTACTCATGTACAAGTTCAAATTGAGGGCAAATAAAATGAAAATAAGTCCACAAGAACCAAGATACGATCTGGTATCAATTCCGTCTAAATTTCAAAATCATCTTAGGAATAGGTTTGAGGTACTGAACGTCAATGATCAAAGACCAGTTGAGTTGTGGGATGATAGCAAGTATATCATCTATAAAGGAAGAAAAGGGTCATTATAAAAACAGAGGGGAAAGGGAAAAAAAAAACCAAATTGGATGTTAGAAGAGACTTTACACTGGGGTGTAGAGAAACAAAAACAAAATTAAAACATACTATAATATAAAAGATCAAGATCCTAGCTTCTTTCAAAAACCAGATCACATTCATTTATATAATATAGATAGCAGTTCATGGCTTCCAAGTGTGTAGAGTAGAACTGCATACCATTGAGTGTTTAAGGATGTGTGTTTTCAGAGAGAAATCATCA
>NW_006399886.1:5178916-5185416 GCF_000299155.1 Elephantulus edwardii | reverse complement strand
AAAGATTCTCACCACTGGGTCATTTGGCAGCATCAGGATGGATGGTAAAGAGATTGAGATTTTTAATAGTTTTAGTTTGCTTGTTTCCACTGTGAAAACTCTTGATGGAAAAGTCTGCTGTTCGGGACCTCTCCAGAGTATTGAAGAGCAATGGTGTCACTTTGGAAACCAAGGTGTGCCTGATACATACCATGGTCTTTGCAATCACTGGCTAAGCATCAGAGAGCTAGCCAAGGACTAGGGAGGATAGAAGGAGAATTGATGCCTTTGACCTGTGGTGCTGGAGAAGAATATTGAATATACCATGGACTGCTAAGAAAACAAACTGGTTCAACCTAGAGAAGGTGAAACCAGGCTGCTCCTTGGAGGCAAGGATTCTGAAGCTTCGTCTGACATACTTTGGACATATTGCAAGGAGGGACCAGTCCTTGGAGAGGACATCATGCTTGGGAGGGTGATGAACAGCTCAGGAGGGGAAGGCCCTCTATTAGGTGGATTGATTCAGTGACTGAAGTAATTTTGATGGGTGTGTTGGAGACAGTGAGACTGGCACAGGATAGAGCAGAGTTTAGGGCTGTTGTACATAGGGTCGCTATAAGTCCCAGGTGACTTGCCAGCACATAACAACAACAAATGTCAACTATCAGAAGACTATGGTGCTTGTGATCCAAGCCATGATATTTTCACTTAGTTTCTATGCATATAAAAGTTAGACTATGAGACTGACAAAAAATGAATCAGTATGTTTGAATTGCAGTATTTGCAAAGAGTTCTGCACATCCCATGGAATGCCAAAAGAACAAACACCCATGTCTTGGAGGAAGTGCAACTAAAGTGCTCCTTACAGGTAAGGAAGGTGAACCTTCTTCTCCCACGTTGCAAGGAAGAAAAGAAATATCATTAGAATTGATGATTTACTTATCAGGAACAGCCAGTTCTTGAATAGAGACATCATGTTGAGAAAACTGGAGGGTAGCAAATGAAAAAAAGTCCATCAATGAGGTGAATTGACACACATATTACCACAATGGACTTGAGCATAACAGAGATAATGAAGATAGTGTAGGATAGGGTAAGGGTCATATCTGTTGTCTATAGGGTGGCTATGGGTCATGGTCAACTTGATAGTCTAACAACAACATCAACATCGGAACTCTGAGCATCAGAACTGTATAGTAATTGGTGTGCTACTTTGCTAAGTAACTAATAGAAAACAGTTGTTGTTATTGTTGTTGCTATGTGTCATCGAGTCACTTGTGACTCATAGTGCCCTTATGTACAAGAGCCCTAAACCCTGCTCTATCTTGTTCCAGCGTCACTGTCTCTGACATACCCACTCCCATTTTCTCAATCACTGAATTGATCCATCTCATTGAGGGTTTTCCTCTCTTGTACTGGCCCTCCACCCTCCCAAACATGATGTCTCCATTCAAGGAATAGTCTCTCCTTGCAACATGTCTCAAGTACGTGAGACAAAGCCTCAGAATTCTTGCCTCCAAGGAGCAGCCCAGTTTCACCCTCTCGAGGATGAATCTGTTTTCTCCTAGGAATCCATGATATATTCAATACACTTCTTCAGCATCACAGCTCCTAGGCATCAATTCTCTTCCTATTATCCCTAGTTACCTCTCAGATGCATAGCAAGCAATTGCAAAGACTATGACCTAGACCAGGCACAGCTTAGTCTCCAGCCTGATGTTGTTGCTTTTCAGTACTTTAGAGAGGTCTCTAACATCAGACTTTACCAATGCAATTCACGTCTTGATTTCCTGGCTGTTGTTACTAAGAGTGTTGATTGTGGAACCAAGCAAACTAAAACTATTAACAATCTCAATCTCTTAATCATCTGTAATGATGCTGCCAATTGGCCAAGTGGTGAGAATCTTTGTTTTCTTGATGTTAAGCTTCAATCCATATTGAAGGCTGCAGTCCTTGATCTTCTGCAGCAAGTGCTTCAGGTCCTCCTAAGTGTCAACTAGCAGGGTTGTGTCATCTGCATAAAGCAGACTGTTGATAATCTACCTCCAATCCTGATGCCACACTTCATCTCAAAAAGCCCAGATTCCCACATGATCTGTTCTGCATACAGACTGAAAAGGTATAGAGACCGAAAACATCCCTGGTGGACACCTTTCCCAATTTTGAACCATGTAGTGTCTCCTTGCTCTATTCTGATGACTGCCTATTGTTTCAAGTATAGGTTTCGCATGAGCACAATCAAGTATTTTGGGATTCCCCTTCTTCTCAGAGTGAGCCACAGAGTTTTTTGTTATCCACACAGGCAAAAGCTTTTGCATAGTCAATGAAACTCAGAAAGGTATTCCTCTGATACTTGCTGTTTCTGCCAACATCCATCTAACATTAGCGATAATATCCCTAGCATCATGGCCTCTTCTAAACCCAGCCTGGACTTCTGGTAGTTCCCTGTTGACGTATTTCGCCAGTCACTTTTGGATAATCTTCATCAGAATCTTGGTTGCATGTGATATTAATGATATTGTTATATAATTTCCTCACTCTGTCGGGTCACCCTTCTTTGGAATTGGAACAAATATTGATCTCTTGTGGTCAGTTGGCCAGGTGGCTGTCCTCCAGATTTCTTAGTACAACTTAGTTACCACATCCAGGGCAGTGTCTGTTTGTTCAAATACTTCAATTGGTATGCTGCCAACTCCTGAAGCCTTGTTTTTTGCCAATTCTTTCAGAGCAGCTTGAACTTTTCCCTTCATCACCACAGGCTCTTGCTCATACATTGTTGCATGAAATTCTTCTGTGTCAGCCAATTCCTTCTGGTGCAGTGACTCTGTGTACTCCTTTCATCTTCTTTAAAGCGTCTTGGATCATTTAACATTCTGCCCAAAACATCCTTAAGTATTGCCATTTGTGGCTTAAATTTTTTATTATTTTTTTAATTCCTTCAGTTTAAGAAATGCTGATCGAGGTCGGCCCTTTTGATTTTCCGACTCCAGCTCTTTGCATGTTTCATTATAGTAGCTTGCCTTGTCATCCCAAGCTACCCTTTCAAATTTTCTATTCAGCTCTTTAATTTGTTGATTTTTCTCTTTAGCTTTGGCTTCTCAGCAGTCTAATACATTGTTTAGAGTCTCATCTGACATCCATCTTTGTCTTTTCTTTCCTTCTTGCCTTTGTAATGATATTTTGCATTCTTCATGGATGATATTCTAGACAACCTCCCACAGCTCGTTTGGTCTTTGTTCATTGCTGTTCAAGGCCTCTAACCTGTTCCTCAGATGGTTGAAATTTGAGTGGGATAGACTCAAGGTCAAATTTTGGTTCTTATGGATTTGATTTTATTTTCTTCAGCTTCAGCTTGAACTGGCGTATGAGTAGTTGATGATCTGTTCCACAATCAGCACTGTCCTGGTTTTCACATCTGATATTGAGCTTCCCCAGTGATTCTTTCCACAGATGTAATTTATTTGATTCCTATGCATATTATCAGGTGAAATCCATGTGTATTGCCTGTGTTTGTGTTTCTTACAAAAAGGTATTTGCAGTGAATAAATCATTAAATGTGCAGACTTCTATCATTCTATCTCCAGCTTCATTTCTGTTACCAAATCCATGTTTTCCAGCTACTGATTCTTCTTCCCTATTCTCAATTTTTGCATTCCATTCACCAAGTATTAGAAATGCAGTAGAACAAATAAATTACTACTGAAAATATCAAAGAACATGAAGATGGCTCATAACGCATCCCTAGTCTGTTGTTATATATAAATTTACATTCAACTCTATGACAAAAACCTTGTCTGCAAGAAACAAAGTATCAGGATTACATGCATGACAAAAACACCATGTTCAGAGAAAGTATACTGAAGTGGGGAAATTTTTGAAACAGATCCTTAAAACTGAGCAAATTAGTTGCAATAGCAAAAATTCAAATAGCGGCAGATCCGCCCAACCCCCATGTATCTGATTACACAACTTTGCTTGAAGAGAGTGAAGACCCGAAACACTTAATTCAAAAGATTAAAAACTATAGTCTTCAATAAGGGGTACATCTCAACATCAAGGAAGCAAACATTTTTACTACTACTAGACCAATAAATAAAATCGTGGCCAAAGGAGAAAAGATTGAAGTTGTGAATAAATCCATTTTACCTGGATCCACAATCAACACCCATGGTAGTACGCAGTTAAGAAATCACAAGATTGTTGTATTGGGAAAGCTGTCGAGGACTCTCCACAGTTCTGAATAACAAATATGTCAGTTTAAAGACTAAAGTATGCCTTATAGGCACCTAGCAGCAATTCTTTGATAGTTCCAGACTTTCTTCTGGATGCAGACTACAGTTGATCATGGTGACTGAACAATTCACTTACTGTTAGAAAGTGAACAACACTAATGTTAGTTGGATGTTGGCAGAAACAGCGTGTATCAGAGGAATGCCTTTCTGTGTTTCATTGACTATGCAAAAGCTTTTGCCTGTGTGGATAACAAAAAACTCTGTGGCTCACTCTGAGAAGAAGGGAGGAGATGTAAAGAAGGCCCATGCTGTTCTTAGGGGCAAAACTTGGAACTCCTATTACTCGACTTATGACTAGAAGATTTCTGTTTTCGGTCCCTTTTTTTCCTCCTCCCCAGCAATTGCTAGTTCATTCTAAAAAATCCATACATCTCCTCAGGAAATTTTCCTTTGTTTTGCTTCCCTCACATTATTGTCACTTTTTCTTTACTTTGCCTCAGTTTTTGTGCTATTCTCCAGTTGTCCTCTCTTTTTATTTTAATTATTGAAATTTTAATGAAAGTTTACAGCTATTGGATTTCCATTCATACATTGTTGCAAACTTTTCTGCTTGTCCACCCATCCCCCTAGTTAATTTTTTCTCTTTGAAAAAAAGAAATCTTTCATTGTCCTCTCTTTCTCTCTCTCAGTTACATATTCTAAATATATGTAAGAAAAATGTTATTCCTGGGATTCATCCATAACACTCTCTGCCCTTTATTTCCAAGATTTATTTTGTCCTTGTTGATGATAATATACAAATGCACATGGTAAAGCACACAAATTGAACAGTTCCTCTGTGTATCATTTAGAGACACTGATTATATTTTTCAAGCTGTGCAATCATTCTCTTTTCGGAGTTACCCTTCCCTTGTTAATATAAATTTTCTTCGTCCTAAGTTTCTTGTTAAAACTTTGGATTGCTATTATCAATTTGATCCCATTAGATAGTTCACAAAAATCATAATGCTCAAGGCAGTTATTACTAATTAAATTGACTGGATGACACATAACAACAGTAACATTGCTTGATTTTAAAAATATTTCAGGTTTAAAAATTACCTCAAGGCAATCATTTCAAGAAACTTCTCAGGATTTCTTGTTTTGTTTGATTGGTTTTCTTTAATCTATTTCTTATAATATCACTGATAATTTATGTAGAATAGGCAGGCTGTAGCCCAGAGAAAACTTGAATAGGTGGGCTTGGCTTTGGATATACTAGGGCCAGTTTTCTGCCTTCTCATCATGTTAAGTTCCTCTACTGTCAAATTTCTAATTTTTTGTATATCTTAGCTATCTTTTCTTTGGTTAAAAGTTGCATCCCATAGATGGTATGGTCAGTTACCAGTCAATTTTAGTCCAGCTTAGAAAGATAGATGACTGAAAGTGATTGCAGCTCAAGTTCATCACTAATAAGACGCTAAAAGGCCTGGCAAAGAAGTAAGAAATCAACATGACAAGTAGTGGAAAGGATCATTTTAGAGGACCCTTTCCAGAAACCATGTATTCATGCTCCTGTTCTCAATGAAACCTAGTGAGAAAATTACCCAACCTTCTTCTTTCCCTTTTTCTCTGAGTCAGACTTGCAGACAGCTTCTGTCCTTAGTACATTTTCAATTATATATGTCTATTCACAAATGACACATGTCTGTCAAGTAAGTGCTGAACTCCTAGGAGACACATGTAGGGATTGGGAAGAAATCTATTCCAAAGGGATCATGCTTTTCTATTACCATCAATCAGTTATCACATTGAAGGCTACCCCTCACTGTGACTACCCAGATCCCCTACAAGAAGTGTACTTAAAATGTCTTACTCTGTCAAGATTTTTAGTTATTTCAAGAAAGAAAGAATGGATCGAGAGGCTTTTAGAAATGTTTATATAGAGTCTAATTACTTAGACTTTATAAAGCCATGAGTTTACTAGATGTGTGACTATAACAACAAAAAGTCAAATATACAGAATTTACCTAAGTGAGGAAAGTTATGCCCTCATAAGCTTGAACTTAAGATGTGTTACTTTTATTTTATTTTTTTTTAAGATGGGTTACTTTTAAATGGTTATCTCTATATATGAGTGAATGAAATTGATAACATAAGAACATTGGTAAAATTATGAACTTGGATTATTTTCTAAAGAGAATCTACTTAAACTAGTTATACTTATTACTATGTTGTTGTTGCTGTTGTTATGTGCCGTCGAGTCATTTCCGAATCATAGCGAACCTATGCACAACAGCCCTAAACCCT
>NW_006399886.1:5164963-5171379 GCF_000299155.1 Elephantulus edwardii | reverse complement strand
AGTTTAATTCAGCTGAGAACTATAGGGACTATTTTAATTTCAATCTTTTCAATCTCACCTTTTCAGGGTCATTCACAAAGAAAAGGCATTTCTGTTTTCATTGATTATCTTATTCTGGATAATATTTTATGCTGGGTTTTTGTCCTGCTTTTGTATGTGTGTCATTTGTTGCTACGCAGCATGCACTGAAAACTCATAGCTGATCTTCTAGTGGGTTTTCAGAGGCTGAAAATCACTTGAAATGTGATTGTCATCTCTCCCTGGTAGAGCAGCTAGGGGATTCAACTTGCTTGTCTTTGAACCAAGAACACAACTCCTTAAAACTAGGCCAACAAAGTTTTCTATGAGCATACATATGAGGTGATTAAAAATAGCAGGACCACAATTCAAAGTCCAGTTCTTCTTTGGTCATCTTTATTCATACCCAACTTTCAGATTCATGGAAATCAGTTAAAAATATGATAGCTTAGATCAAACATATAGATATTATCATATCACTGACCACACTGAGTTTCAGGACAGATCTTGAAATGTTCTTTCTGCAATTGAAATGTTCCTATTCTTCTTCAATTTGTCCTTTCAGGCATAATAGACTGTATGAAAGTACTAAAAAATATAGCCAATAACAGTCCATTATAGATGCTTTATTTTATTCAATAGTTTCCAATTTTCCTAGAATTCATTCTTTGCACATTTTTTCTTCCAATTGTCAATGAATATTTGTTAGTATGTCTTCTTACTTGAGTTGTGTTCCATCAGCAAATAAAAGTCATGAAGGCAATTCTCCATCCACCTCATTAAGTTCACCTCTACTTTGAGGCTGTAGTTCTTAACAAATAATATTTTGAGTTCTTCCAACCTGAGAGACTTGTCTTCTGGAAATATAGCCTACAGTGTTCCACAGTTGTGCACAAGGCTTTGGTTGGCCAGTTCATGTATTTATTTATGTGTTTCTTAAGAAGTAGGTCACCAGGTCTTATTTCCTATTCTGGAACTTCCACTGAAACTTGTCAACCATGAGTGCCCTGTTGTTGTTGTTGGGTACCACGGAGTCAGAACTGACCCTTTGGTCCTCTGGCGGGTTTTCAGATGCATAGTGGTAAGAAGCTGTGCTGTAATTCTGAAGGCAAATGGTTCAGAGCCACCAGCTGCTCCATGGGAGAAGGATGGACAATCTCCTTCCATGTGATTAACTACCTCAGAAAACCCACCAGAGGGTCAGTCCTGACTCTGGTACACAATAACAACAACAACAACAGTGTTGCTTTCAGGATCACAAAATCTGTCAGATGTGTAATGCCCTAAATCCTATGGGACCTTGAAATACATGCTTTACCTATTGATTTTATTCACATGAAATGTAAGACTTTTGAAAAGTAAGAGAAGCAACAGGAACTGCCTTCAAGAGACCCATAGAATAAACTACTGCTTAACCAAGCTTGCCATTGCTGCCTGAAACATCCAGGCCTGAGAAGTTTGAATCCATCAGTAGCTCCACAGCAGAAAGATGAGTACTCCTTTCTAATGCAATGAAAAGCTGCTGAAAATCTGCCAGAGAATCAATGATGAGTTGATTTTGACTTGATGAAAATGAGTTTGAGTCGTGAGCTACATAAAGGGTTAAGTGCTTGGTTGGTAACCAAAAGATTGGATTTTCAGAACCACCCAGAGCCATATTGAAAGAAAACTAATTTAAAAACAATGTGGAGCACACAGTTCTATTCTAAACACCTCTTGTTACCATGAGTTGGAATTGTCTCCACAACAATGGGTTTGCTTTGTTTGTTTTAATTTACCATATGTCGGACACTCTAGGTACTAGCAATGTTACTGAACGCAAGGGGTTCTTTCTGTAGTCAGTCACCAATAAGACAAACGGACTGCAATATCCATAAATGCACTTTATTACACAGATCTGGGAGACAGAGCGTCACCTCCAAGACTGTCTCCCCATCTGGGAGTGGTCATGGCCTTATATTCTAGGGTGAAGCTCCAGCTCATTTAACAATGCACTTTTATTAGTAAGAAAAGGTAATTTCTACATCTGAAAAGGACAGTTGCCATCTATGTATCAGTAATTCAGGAAGGCCCCAGTTCTCTTCCTGGTAAACAGGCAAATTAACATACTGTTTACATATAACTGGGGAACCAGCTCCACCAGCATCAAGGACAGACGCATTTCCTCTTCTGGTAAATGGACAGATCAAACTACCGAGGCTAAGCAACTAGTTTTGCAGGCTGAAGAAAAAGAACTATTGTTTTATAACTGATACCTATATAGAGAATTCTGAACTTATTAATACCACCCTATCATTCCCCCCTCTTTTTATATAAGTCTTATAAGACAAACATACCACCCCATCAGCAATACAGTCCTGCCCTAATGGTGCTTGTAGTATAATAGTAGAGACAATAAGGAAATATGCAAATGTAAGTAAACAGGTTAATCAGAAGATTATACAATGTTTACATTTAAAGTAAAAAAGAAATAGGTGAAAATGTTATTGTTGCTGTAACCTCCATTCATCCCACATGAATAGAACTCAAGTAAACCTTTGGTTCCGCTTTCTCAGTTAAAAAAAAAAAAAGGGTTATCTTTTTGTAACCAAAGGAAATACAGTCAATTGCTTTTACTATCCCTAAACTCAAGCCTTCTACCAAATACTGCATAGACAACACTGTCTTGTCTGCCTTTCTTTGATAGGAGAGAGTGATTTCCATTTCCAGGAAAGCATATCATTATTTTGAAACAAATAATTTTAAACAAAAATGAAAAATATTATCATATTACTTTCAACTATTTAATTTCCACTGAAGCCTGTCAACTTCTATCAGCTGTCTCTTGCATTGTATCTTCTGTTTCAAAGTTGGCCTGTAATATGCTTTAAGGGAGAACTCTGAAACCAAAGAGAATTCACTGACAAGCTTATCATTGTAGAGAGGTTAAGAGGAGGCTTGGAAATGCTTTTTCACTGTTACAGGCTGTAAGTGGGCAAATGTGGCTGTGATTTTACTGCAGGATAAAGAAGATGACTGTAACGTCTGTAGTCTTTTTTAGTGTTTTCTAGGAACGCAGGGCAAGCATTAGCTTTGGTAAGTGAATATTATATCAAGTTTTCTGTTGTACTTCAATTTAAAAAAACCTTCAAAAAGCTCAGCATAATGAGTAAAAAAATGTTGAAATCGCTTCTCTATAGGTAGGCTATTGATTGAGATGGGAGAAGAACACACTAGGTCAGACGAATGAAAGAATACAAATGAGATACTATTACCAAAAAAATCACTGTATTTGTGTATTAGTGGTTTCCAAACCTGAATGTGTACAAGAGAGTGGACAGACTCCTCAGACATCAAATTATACAATTAATTCACACTTTTTTTTTTTTTGTGCATGTACTGTCAGATCAGATCTGACTGGTACAGGAGGAAATTGCCCCTCCTTCTCTGGCAGAGCATCTGGTGGATTTGAACCATGCGCCTCTGAGATTGCAGTTCAGCTTCTTGCCACCAGGCCACCAGAGCTCCTCTTAATTCACACATTTTAACAATCACGTTATAATTGTTTAGCTCTCAGACACATGCTGTTGTCCTAATATGTTGTTGTCTGTAAGAGCCATTGAGTATGGGTAACAGTGACCTTCTGAACAACACATCTGTTCTATCCTGTCCTATCCTCACACTTCCTGACACTCGAGAGTCCATTGCGGCAGTCACCGTGTCAGCTCACCTCATCAAAGGTCTTCCTCTCATTCACCAGCTCTCCACCCTTCCAAGCATCATGTCCATCTCTAGCGAATCGCCCCTTCTCGCCACATGCCGAAAGTATGTGAGGCAAAACCTCATCATTCTTTCCTCCAAAAAAGCACAGTGTCTGCTGCTCTGAGAAAGAATGAATGTCAACCTTCTACTCCACAACTTAAAGCCTTCTGTCTCAAGGGCATATAAAAACAACAACATAGGAAAAATCACGTTGATAATAGGCCACTAAGACTTCTACTTATTTTAAGATTAGTTTTTACATACCATTGTGTGTGTGTGTGTGTGTGTGTGTGTGTGTGTGTAAAATCCTGTAGTCATTTGTTATTTAAAATAAAATAAATTGTAGTATGATGTAACCTAAACTTTTGTGGTGGAAAAAGAAAGTTTATTATCTTCACGTAAGTAGAAATTTATGTTAAGCTTAACACAAGTAGAGATTTATTCTTATTTTTGCCTCTGGAAGCTATTGCTTGTTGTTGTTCATAGCCTTTGAGTTGAGAATGACTCATAGTGACCCTATGAACAAACGGTGTGAATCCTTTCTCTAACTATCATCATTTATCAAAGTTCATAGAGTTTGCAGCGGCATGTTGTTTAGGAAGTGGATGCCACTCTTGCTTCCAACTGCCCTTTATTATGATGAAACGTTTGATGAAGATGGAAGTGAATGTAAATGTTGCTAAATGGAAGGAGAAACATAATTTTGATTTATGAATATAGAAGTGAAGGGATAGAGAGATGAGGAGCAATGAATGGAGAAAAATGTGTAAAACAAATAAAGAAAGTTAAACTAACAGAAGTAAAATGAGTGCTTAATTGATGACAATTCAGTTTTAGGTGTTATCTTAAAAGAAAGAGTTTAAGTCTCTTATTTATGCTTGTGCATGTTGTATTGTTGTTATATGCCATTGAGTTGCCCATGACTCAGGGGGATCCTATGTACATTAACTCTGAATCCAAGTCTATTCTGAGCCAATTGACCTGACTCTGACACACCTAATACTATTGCCCTAGTTACCATGTCAATCCATCTCATCAGAGTTCTTCCTCTCTTGTGCTGTCCCTCAGCACATACAAACATGATGTCCTTATCTAAGGACTGGTCCCTTCTGGTCATGTGCCCAAAGTATATGAGACTGAGCTTCAAAATCTATGCTTCCTAACAGAAATTTTATTTCACCCTCTCTGAGACAGATCTGTTTGTTCTCTTGGCAGTCCATGTTATGTTCAAGACTCTTCTCCAGAACCACAACTCAAAGGCGTTAATTTTTCTTCTGTCATCCTTAGTCATTGTACAGCTCTCTGATGTATAGCAAGTAATTGTGAAGACCATGACTTGGATCAGGTGCACCTTAGTCTCTAGATTAACCTCATTGCTTTTTAACACTTTGGAGAGGTCTCTTACAACAGATTTTCCCAGTGCAATTCGTCTTTTAATTTCCTGACTTCTGGTCACAAAATCTGTTTTCAGAAGGTTATGGAGCTGAGCAAGCTGTAATTTTTAACAATCTCAACCTCTGCTCCATCTATTATGGTGCTGCTAACTGGCCCCGTGGTGAGAATATTTGTCTTCTTGGTGTTAAGCTTCAATTTGTATTGAAGATGACAGTCCTTGACCTCCAGTAGCAAATGCCTCAGGCTATCTTCTGTTGTGGCAAGCAAAGTTGTATCATCTGTATAATGTAGGTTGTTGCTCAGTCTTCCTCTATTCCTGATGTCACCATCTTCCTTATAAAGTCCAGCCTCCCAAATAATCTCTTCTGCATACATACTGAAAAGGTACGAGACAGGATGCATCCTTGACACATCTTCTTCCTAATATTGAATGATGCAATGTTTACTTTCTCTGTTATGACAATTACTTTCTGGTCCAAGTATAGGTTTTACAAGAGTACAATCAAGTGTTCTGGGATTCTTATTCTTCTCAAGGTTAGCCATAATTTGTTGTGATCCACACAGTCAAATGTCTTTTTATAGGCAATGATGAACAGATAGACATTCCTGTAGTAATCTTTGCTTTCAGGCAAGATCCATCTGACACTGACAATAATATCTCTAGTGCCAAGGCCTCTTCTAAAACCAGCTTGTATTTCTAGTAATTCTCTGTTAATGTACTATTCCATTAATTTTCAGAAAATCTTCAATAGTATTTTGCTTGTCTGTGATATTAGTGATACTATTGGATAATTTCCACACTCTGTCAGAACACGTTTTGGGGATAGGAATAAATGTGGATTTCTTCCAGTCTGCTGGCTAGGTAGTTGTCCTCCAGATTTCTTTGCACAACTTGGTCCACACATTGAGGGCAACATCTGTTTGTTGAAATATGTCAATTGGTATGCTGTCAATTACTGGAGTCTTGTTTTTTGCAATTCTTTGAGAGTGACTTGAACTCCTCCTTCAACACCATTTCCTCTTGACCATATGTTGTTTCATTAAATTCTTCTGTGGCAGCTAATTCCTTTTTGGTATAGTGACTCTGTGTACTACTTCCATTTTTTTTTCTGGATAATTCAACATTTTGCCCATAGCATCAGTAAGTGTCTTAAATATGTTCTGCATTTCCTTTAGTTTAAGGAATGCCAAGCGAGTTCAGTCCTTTTGATTTTCTGACTATCTCTTTTGCACGTTTCGTATAATATTTTGCTTTTTCTTCC
>NW_006399886.1:5161661-5163628 GCF_000299155.1 Elephantulus edwardii | reverse complement strand
GAACCTTGCCTATCATCACTCTGTCTTTTTAAATCCCAGCTGTATCCTTTCCATTTCCTTCATTTCCTCTCTCCATCCACCAAATTGTACAACTCTGTGCTTTCACCATTACCCATTCTTAGCCCAGGAGCAACAATTTTGAAAAATACTACATAACTTGGAAGAGAATGGGGAGCATTATGCTGAGTGAACTTAGTCTCATAAGGACAAATAGTGTATACATATACCATTATTGTAAAAAAGAAAAGCAAGACTAGTAAATCATGTATGAAGACCCAAGAGGGAGAAAGATATTTTTCCAGATTTGATGGCCCTGCCATATTTGCCATATTTGCCATATCTCCTAGTCTACTCTAATTGTGCTCTATTGTACAAAGGGTTTCTGAAGGCATGTTATTTTGGAAGTAGATGGCCAATCCTTCTTCCTAGTCTATCTTAATTTGAATGTTCAACTTCAGAACAATATCTGGCAGACAAGCATTTTACAGAAAGGAGCAGACGAAAGGCAATTTCCTGATTATAGAAATAACCAAGAGATTTAGTGTCACATCGTTGTCCCAACCCTGCACATGTGTCTTGACCCATCCCTTTGCTTCTCTCTACTAGCATCCTATTCCACTCCCATCTACTCCATTGAACCCATAATACAATGGTTTAGTTCTTGTTTAACTTCTCTGATGCCTAATGCCTTGTTCTGCTTCTGGTCTCTCACACTGCTGCCAGTCTCTCTTAAGTTTAAGAGGCTCTAAATAAAAATTCCAGGTAGAAGGTTTAGGGAAGAATGTAATTTTAAATTAATATAAAATAGATCTGAAAAAAAATCTGTCAACCAAAGATTATATGCCTTATGGTTACTTTGTTAGGCACCATCAAGTGGAATATGTGTGTGAACCTACAGACAACAAATCTCAACATTGTCCTATCCAGTGCTATCCTCACAATCTCTGACATACTCAAACCAATTACTACATATACTGTGTCAATCCATCTGGCTGAAGATCTTCCTCTCTTTTGTAAGTCTCCATCTTTTTGAGCATCATGTCCTTTTCCAAGCCTCTCGTAGCAACATGCCTAAAGTATGTGAGATGAAGCTATACTAGCTTTGCCTCCAAGGACCTCTCTGGCTGTACATTATCCAAGATATTTTGGCTTGTTCCTTTGGCAGCTCATGGGATGTTCAGTATTATTCTCCAACACTACAGTCCAAAGATATTCAGTTTTCTTCTGTCATCCTTATTCTTTGTCCAGATCTCAGGTGTATAGTAAATGATTGCAAAGACCATTACCTGAATTAAGTTCTCCTTAGTCTTAAAACGGAAATAATTCTTCCTCAATTATTTGGATAGGTCCCTGATTACAGACATTCCTAGTAAAATATGTCTTCTGATCTCTGACAGCTGAAACCAAAAGTGAAGTCATTAACAGTTTCAATCGCTTCTCCACCGAATCTGATGTTGTTTATTAGTCCAGTGATGAGAAAATTTTGTTGATTTTATGGACCTTGGGATATAATCTATATTAAAAGTTCTATTCTTAGCAAAATTTAACAGAACAGCAAACAACAAATGCAGGTGAGGTTGTGGGAAAACTGGAACCTATATTCACTGCTAGCGGGAGTGTAAAATGGTGTAACCATTACGGAAGGCAGTCTGGCGCTTTCTCAAAAAGTTGCAAATAGAGATACCATTTGACCCAGTAATTCCACTACTGGGAATATGCCCTAAAGAGACCATAACCGCTGCCCAAGCAGATATATGCACACCCGTGTTTACTGCAGCTTTGTTCACAATAGAAAAGAGTTGGAAACAACCCAAGTACCCATCAACAAATGAATGGATAGAGAAGCTGTGGTTTATTCACACAATGGAATACTATGCTGCATTGAAAAACAATGAACTCATGAAATATTATACAAAATGGGTGACCCTGGAGGACATTATGCTGAGTGAAATATCTCAGCCACAAAA
>NW_006399886.1:5153724-5160426 GCF_000299155.1 Elephantulus edwardii | reverse complement strand
AATGAATGGAAATCTAAAGTCTCTGTAAATTTTAATTAAAATTAATTTTAAAAAATGCAAAGGAAAAAAGTTCTATTCTTTGATCGCCTGCAGCAATCACTTCAGGTATAATCAGACAACATTCTAGAAAATGATCTTATTCCATTTACTCTGAAGTCTAGGATAACAGCAGAATGAAGGCAAGCAGCAAAGAAAGCCATGGCATTTCTAGACCACTTCATAACTGAGTGGCCACTTCTCATTTGTGATGTTCCAATTGAAAGTGACTTTCTTCACTAATAGTCTTAATAAGTAGTTGAGAGCCACTATCTCCACCTTATTTTTCAGAAACCTTTGTATGAACAGCTTTGTGATGATGGTGGAACCAGTGGACTGGAGGAGAAACCTCTCCTTACAGGGTCATATGGAAAGTGCAGAGCAGTCTGAAGGAAGACAGTTTAAACAATCTGGAGTGAGAGGGAAGTTTTAGTGTGCAAAGACACAGAAAAGAGTAAACCCCCAGTGGAACTGGTTTCCCATTAGGGCTCATACTCCACAAAAAGAGGAGATAAAGGAAATCCTAATATTATCTCAGTGACAACCACAAACAATTCAGCCTGGTCTCAGCTCTCCACCACTAGCAGACATCAAGCACAGTGAACCCCCATCTAGACTGCTGGAGACAGAGACCCACAGAAAAAGTTTTTTATCCTAACACTGAGCAGGCCAGTGAGGAGATGCCTCTGAGCTCAGTAATGTCATTTTAAAAAATCATGGTGACCAGGAAAGGTACATGTGCAGAAGGTGGAATTGTTTGTCTCTCTTCATATAGACAGTGTTGTTGTTGTTGTTGTTGTTATTATGTGCCGTCGAATCGCCTGCGACTCATAGCGACCCTATGTACAACAGCCCTAAACTCTGCTCTGTCCTGTGCCAATCACACTGTCTCCGACACTCCCATTCCAATTATCCCAGTCACTGAATCAATCCACCTCATAGAGGGCCTTCCTCTCCTGCGCTGTCTCTCCACCCTCCCAAGCATGATGTCCCTCTCTAAGGACCTGTCTCTCCTTACAACATGTCCAAAGTATGTTAGATGGAACCTCAGAATCCTTGCCTCCAAAGAGCCACCCGGTTTAACCCTTTCCAGGACAAATCTGTTTGTATTCCTAGCAGTCCATGGTATTCTCAATACTCTTCTCCAGCACCACAGTTCAAAGGCATCAATTCTCCTTCTATCCTCCCTGGTCATTGCCCAACTCTCTGATGCATAACAAGTGATTGCAAAGATAGTACTCATTTAAAAAAAATCAACAATCACAGTGAATTATGTTTCTTACTTCCAGACCTGTTCAACATTGGGAGCTATAAAAGGGACTTTGTGGTCAAAATTAAAAGGCCTATTATCACAAGAAGTGAGTGAAAACCACAGTCTTATAAATATAGTCACTTCATTCACAAATGAGAAGATTCAGAAATTCCAGTAGCTAGACATGTGACTGTTTCTCAGAGGCTGTAGATTTCACATACGGGGCTGAACTGTCTGTCTTTCTCCAAAAGAGCATTCAGGGGTGGGGAGGGTTTGCCCACAAACTTGTGGGTTGGCAGTACAGCTCCTTAAAACTGGCCCTTCAGAGCTCCAAAAAGCATAGTATAACACAGAGACTCACAGAACAAAAGAAGTATTAACATGTGCAGTAAGTTTTTGATCCATAGAAAGTCAGAAATTTAGAAATTCATTCACTGAGTGCCTAGACAGAGACCCAAAGAAAATGTCCTCCAAGAGACCATAAGGAAAGGCAACAATCTCCTAGACTCTTCAGCAGGGCTGTTCCTATATCACTCTCATTACAGAATCCATGAAATTCCAGGATATTGCATGTACATATTTCATCAAAAAAAGGTTCAGCACATACCCTACCCATCCAACATCAGACAGCAACAATCACAGAACACATCCCTGCAAACAGTAGCATTGCACAGCACAGACACCCCATCAGGTATGACATACACACCAGAAGAAAGAAGATTAAAAAATAATCTACAATTTTTGCATCACTACAATGTCTCTGAAGCAGCAAATGATCTCAACCCCTATAACAAAACAAAGGCATCTCTCTCTCTCTCTCACACACACACACATACACACACACTTTATCAAAATAGAATCATTATATCTCCTGAAAGAAGAAAGGATGGAATTCTCTGACAGGGAATACAGAAGAACAATAATAAAGTGGCTGGAGACAGAACCATTGAATGCCAGTGTGGTCCAAACCACAGTCCCACCCAGACCATGAGACCAATGCTGTGCTGACTGGAGAAGCCGTTGCTCCACTGCCTGGAAATGCCCAGTTGCCGAACTTACTGTCCAGTATGAGGAGAACAGATGACACAGGTACTTTGGGTGAAACGCTTTTGTCTAGCTATACCGTGTGGGATAACTTAAGCTCATAATGAAGGAACCAGACTATGCTCAGCCTGGCCAAGACACAGTTTCTGGAAGAGTATAAACTTTGCTCTTCTACCATTCAGGTACTTTGGGTAAAACACTATTGTCTGCAATAAGACACTGCAAAAAGGGAGAACAAATATGCAAGAACTTCATAAAACATTGCCATGCTCAGGGTCACTATATAGTTACAACAACCTAACATCTACTAAGAAAAGACTCATATAATATCAAGAAAGCAGCAGTCCACCTCAGACATGATTTAAAAAAACCCAAAATAACACTTCTCCTAATAAAGGAGACCCAAAGAATACTCCAGATAGAGAGAACCAAAAGAAATATGTTGATGTCAAGTTACTTGAATAGCTACAGAAGAGGATGCAAATGACAGAAGAAACAATGGAAGCCATCAGGAGAGCAAATACCCCACAGACAAAAATCCAGAACAAATATATTGATGAGGAATAACTTGAACAGCTACGGAAGAAAATGCAAAAGATGGAAGAAAGAATTGATAGTATAAATAAAAATGTACAATAACTTAAAAAAAATCACAAGACAGAAAGGGTACAGGCAATACTGTACTGAAAATAACAGAAAAGCATGAAAATGCAGCCTATAATATTAAGACTGAATTGGCAGAATTACCCAACACACTGGTAAGACAGAAAGATAGAACTGAAGAAATAGAACAGAGAATCAGTGAACTAGAAGACAAGAGTCTCACAGGAAACATTGCTGTTTTTGTTATGTGCTGTTGAGTCGTTTGCGACTCATAGCGACTCTATGTACAACAGCCCTAAACTCTAATCTGTCTTGTGCCAGTTGCACCATCTCTGACACACCCATCCTGATTACCCCAATCACTGAATCAATACACCTCATAGGGGGCCTTCCCCTTGTGTGCTGTCCCTCCACCCTACAAGCATGATGTCCCTCTTCAAGGACCTGTCCCTCCTTACAGCATGTCCAAAGTATGTTAGACAGAGCCTCAATTAAAAGAATGGCAGAATCAATTTTTCAAAAAGCCCATTGATATGTTGCTTGCAAGTGCCACATTTTAAAAAAAGAGAAAGACAGACTCAAAATTGAAAGCTGGGGAAAAATTATAGCAAGCAAATGGCAACCACAAAAAAGCAGAAGTGGCAATATTAATTGTTGATAAAACAGACTTTAGAATGAAAACCACCATAAAAGGTAAGGAAGAGCACCACATAATGATTAAAAGCACAATAAATGAAGAAGACAACTTTCATCAACATTTATGTATCAAATGATAGACCTGAAAAATATATAAAACAATGGTTGACAGAAGTGAAGAAAGAAATAGCACCACAATAGTAGTAGTTGCCTTCAAAGGACTAGTCGACATGAAAGAAACTCAACAATGATGCAGAAAACCTAAACTGCATGATCGCCCTATTGGCCTTGTAGATATATTTAGGGTACTGTATGAAGTAAAACTCAATTCACTTTCTTCTCAATGCACATGGTACATTGTCCAGGATCGATCACATATTAGACCCAAAGCAAGCTGCAACAAATTAAAGAACATTGAAATAATACAAAGTATCTTCTCAGATCACAATGTCATAAAACTAGAAATTAACTTTGTAGGGTAAAGCTTATAAAACTCTCTGCGTGAACACTATTGGGTTATAAAGAAATAAAGAATGAAATAAAAAGTTCCTTGGAACAAGTGAAAATGAAAACACAACACACAAAACCACTAGGATGAAGCTAAGGCAGTATTCAGGGGGGCAGTTCACAACAATAGGCACACAAATAAAGGAAGAAAAAAGAAAAATCAATGATCTAATTCAACACCTTCATCAAATAGTAAAAGAACAACAATGTAATCTTACAGCCTCTAAAACAAAGTAATTTATTAGGAGAAGAGCTGAAATAAATGAGATAGAAAATAGAAAAACAATTGAAACCATCAATAAGACCAGGAGCTGGTCTTTTGAAAGGGTCAATAAAATTGACAAATGACTGTCAAACTTAACAAAAGAAAGAAAGAAAAAAAAAAAGACAGATAATTCAATTAAGAAATAATAGAGGTGATATCACAACAGAACCAGATGAAATTAAATCAATAATATTGGAATACTATTAAAAGCTACACTCTGATAAATTAAGAAAACCCTAGAGGAAAGGGACAAAGTCCTGGAAAATCGTGCCCTACCCAGGTTGGCAAAGACAAATATAGAACACTTGAATAGAGTCATTAAAAAAGAAAAAATTGAATGGGTCATAAAAAGCCTTCACCATAAGAAAAGTCCTGGGCCAAATAGCTTCAGGGCTGAATTCTACCAAACATTTAGAGAAGATCTACCAGCAATTCTACTTAAATTATTTTAAAAAGTTGAAAAAGAAGGAACACTCCCAGAGTCATTTTATGGTGCAAGTATAACCCTAATATGAAAACCTGTTAAAGATAGTGTCAAGAGAGAAAACTACAAAGCATTATCTCTCCTGAATATAGATGCAAAAATCCTTAATGAAATCCTAGGCAATAAAATTCAAAAGCACATTAAAAAAATAATTCATCCTGAGTAACTGATATTAATAATAGCTATACAAGTTTGGTTCAGTATAAAAAAACCAATCAGTGTAATTCATGATATGAGCAAAGTAAATAGTAAGAAAAATATGATCTTAGCAATTGATGCAGAAAAAGTATTCGACAAAATCCAACACCTTTCCTGATAAAGACACTCCTAAAATTAGAATAGAAGGAAATTTCCTCAACATAATAAAAAATATATCAAGAGTAAATAGAATTCTCAATGGAGAAAGACTAAAAATATTTTCCTTACTAACAGGGACCAGATAATGATAACCAATGCTACCACTTCTATTCAATTTTGTGTTGGAAGTGCTTACTAGGGCAATATGTAACAAGAAAAGGAAATATCTGGTGTAAAAAAACAATGTTTATAAACTTTTTCATTAAAATTATAAAAGAATTTATTTGAAGAAAAGAAATTAAAGGTGTCCAGATTTGTAAAGAGATGGTTAAATTATTGCTATATACAAATGATATAATAGGGTACACAGAAAACCTCAGGGACTCAGCAAAAAAACCTGTTATAGCTAATCAACCAGTTTAGTAGATTGGCATGATATAAGATCAATATCCCAAAATCAGTGGGATTCCTCTACAGTAGCAAAGAGAACTCAGAAAAGGAAGCCAAAAAAGCAGTATCCTTTACTATAGCCAATCACAAATTCAGATACTTGAACGCAAACCTAACTAGAGAAAAGAAAGGCCTATACAAAGAAAACTACCAAACATTTCTGCATGACACAATGGAAGACCTAAATTAAAGGGAATATGTTCCTCGTTCATGGATAAGAAGATTCAATATTTTTAAAATGACAATACTACCAAAAGCAATTTAGATGTTCAATGCAATCCCAATATATGAATACCAAATTAATTTTTCAAGGAGATCAAAAAGGAAATTGTCAAGTTTATTTGGAGAGGAAAGAAACCCTAAATAAGCAAAGTACTTCTGAAAAACAAAAATGAAGTGGGAGCCATAGTATTCCCTGACCTCAAAACTTACTAACCAAAACAACATGGTATTGGTATAATGACAGTCATAGAGACCAATGGTACAGAATTGAGAACTCAGAAATGGACCCATCTATCTATGGTCAACTAGTATTTGACAAGAAAATAAAACTTATCAAATGGCGAAATGACAACATATTAAACAAATGGTCCTGACAAAACGGGACTGCTAGTGTAGAAAGCTGAAAAAAGGATATACATTTCACACCATATTAAAAAAAAAGAAATCAACTTAACATGGATCAGAGACATAGGAGCCAAACTCAAAACATTAATGTTCATAAGAGACAAACTGGGATAAAACTTAGATGGCCTAGTCTATGGTAGTATAAAGAGACTGTCAAATACAGTTAGAAATGCATAATCTGAAGAGCATAAAATGGATGAATGGAACTTTCTAAAGATTAAATCTCTGCCTGTGCACATAAAAACATTTTCCAACAAAGTGAAAAGAATACTTACTGACTGGGAAAAAAACATTTGGCATGTACTATTTCAGACTAGAGCCTCATATCAAAAGTTTACAGACTCCTACAGGTCTTCCACAAAATAAAAAAAAAGAAAGAAAAAAAAAGATGGATATCACAATGACAAAATGGACAAAAGACACAGAAAGACCTTTCACAGACAAAGACATTGAACTCATACATTGTTGTGGGATTGTGCAATGCTACAACCACTCTCTGCA